>NC_079367.1:18398170-18640670 GCF_021018895.1 Seriola aureovittata | reverse complement strand
TGTGCATTCACTCTCGCAGGTACATAGACAGATGGTCAGATGAACAGACACAAGCTGTTAAACACCCCCACCTCTTCTCTTTCTCTCAGCCAGGAGACAGAGTGGATGTGGTTTGATAGCCACTTGGAGGCAGATACCCTCCCCTAATAGTCAGCCTATTGCGGGAACCCACTTTTTCCCCCCTAATGCAGAAATGATTGGTACTCTGATGCGATTACCTCTTCCCAGTATTCTATTAAAATCACCCCCCCCCCCCAAAAAAAAAAAAAAAACAGGGAAGAGAGAACATTCATCCTGTGTGAATGCTGCCTCCTGCCCTCCTACCTCATTCTGTTTTCACATTCATTTCAACTCCACTCATTCTGTGAAGGGTAATTAAAGTTGACCTTCACCTGCACAAACTCGCACATAGATGTGATTATGTGCACAACTGATAGCATGCATGCACACACCATGCACACACCAGGAGCAATCAAAAGAAAAATATACATTTACAAATCTCACTTAGTAATTTCAGGTAATTATACTTTCATTGGGTAACAATTACACTCTGTGTTGGGTGGTGAACCCTTAAAATAACATTATTTTTCCCAGTAATTAGCTAAATGATGAGTTGAAAATGTTGCTTGCTATAACCCCCACTATCCTTATTATCCTTATCCCTCAGTTTATTTTGTTCATTTTTTGTTCATTGATCCTTCATTACAAGCAAGCAAAGACACTCATTTACAAGATCTGACACTGTTGACATGAGATGACAAGTTGTTTGGTCTCCCTAATTATCCACAATGATCCCAGTTAACTTCATCTGTAGAGATGAGAAGATAAAAAGAGTTTTATGATTGCAACATGAGCAATGTGTAAAGCACTGCTTCTTAAGAGCATTAAATCAGTTTCTGCTCATGAATAAGTAAAGTGTTATGTTTTGTGAGATTATCTTATTATTTTGCGAGCGCGTTCCAAACCCAACACAATAATGATTTCCTTGATGACCAATCAAAGCCAAACATAATTTAAAGAACGTTACATTTCTATCAGGTAATTGAGGCAATAGTTCAACATTTTTGGACGCATGCTTGTTCGCTTTCTTGCCAAGACTTAAATGGAAAGATCGATAGCACTCTCATGTCTGTACCCAGTTTTTGTGCTAAGCTAAGTTAGCTGGCTGCAGGCTGTAGCTTGATATGAAGTGTGTAGACATAAGAGCTATATTGTTCGAGCTGAAATGGCTCCTCTTTATGATCACTTGCTTCTCTTTTGCCTTCTCTCTACTCCTGCTTCTCTGTCCTCCTGCCTCTAACGCTCCCTCTGTCTGAGTAGTGGCCCAGTGCTGGTGGAAAAGGGATTTATGGTGTACGGCTGTTGGCTCTAAATGGGATGTTTTATTCAGTGGTGGGAGGAAGTCACCTCCTTTCCCGACCACTCTCCATAAGTCTTTCATTAAAACACATAATACAAGCACATGCATATGCATACACACAATCTAAAAGGAAAATTTACAGACCAGTTCTAACATTTTGTCATACATTAAAAGACAGCGTTAGACTAGCAGAGGCAGACTGACTGACAGTGATGGACAGGATGACTGGCACACATGCAGCTGACAGAGTTAAACACAGGAGGAAGAATAATGACAACTTCTATTGTAACTGTGGAGTTTGTTTGTTAGAGTATGTTTAAAGTCAAGGTCACCTCAGTGGGCTGCATTTCTCTCCCTGTTGTCAGCTCACATACGCACAAAGTTGCGAGCAGCAGAAATGGAAATTTGTCTGACTGTCTCTGTGTCTGTCTTTCATTTCTATTTGCGTGTGTATCCAAATGTGTTGGTTCAAGAAAAGTTAAAATGCAAGCTTGCGGATATGTATGTTTGTGCCTGCACAGAACGAAGACTGCGTGCGTGCGTGCGCGCACAAATTCATGCTGGTGAATAATGCAGTGAGAATAACAGTATGAATATTCATTAGCTTTGTACCAGTGACAGTTACTCATGTACCTGTCATTCAGAGTCTCAGGTCGGTAAAGCACACACGCACACTCTGGAAAGATGCTGTGGTGTGTGCTGCCTCTGCATTGGGATAGGTGTACACTGTCTGTTTTTAATCCACACAATGCATTCATGTTTATGCAAGTGTGCGTGTGTGTGGTTGGGGGCGTAGGGGTGGCTGGGTGTGGGGTTACTGATTTATTTATTGCATCTGTCCCTAAGAGTCATCATGTAAGCAGGATAGACTCCAGCTTGTCTCCTGTGTGTGTGTTTATGACCTCCGGTTGATGGTGTTGTGGCAGAGCTCCCAAACCCTCTGCTTTAATTCCAGCACAGGTCCTGCTGGAGAGACAGGTGCGCTAAACATGACTTATCCCTCACCTGAGCCCCCTACGATAGGACACTAATTGAACCTGTGTGTGTGTGTTTGTTCGTGTACTCCTGTCTGAGCGTGTCTATGCACTTGAGGCACATGCACTTTCACACACACATATATCCCCGGAACTAATTTCAACTTCATTCTCCCTCTGCGATCCGGAGAGCAAAGACAAGTCATGCAATAGCTCAGAGTGGAGCCGTAAACACAGCAGGTGAAATGATGCTCGGAGAGCACACAACTCTCCCTGAGCTCCCCAAGAATATTCAGATAGCTTTCATTTTCCACGAGATTGGCTTTGGGCGATGGCCACTCACTAGAAGAAGAGACAGGAAAATATAAAATTAGGGGACCCGCACTGGGAAGGGAATATGTGTTTGTGTTTAACATTACCATTCCTCAGTCTGTCATTGTGGCACAGAATAAGCAGATGGTTTACAAGAGGAATGACTATATGTGTTTTTTTACAGCATGGTAATTTATTTAATAATGTGCATTACTGGGTGGGCTCATGTTTCCATAGGCCCTGAAGGGCAGAATAACACAGAACATGTAAGAGACATGCTGCAATTGATTTAAAAAAAAATAAAAATCAGGGTTAAAAAACAGACAAGAATGCCATGGTTTTCTGAAATAATGGTGAGAAGGACAAAGTGTCGTGAAGAAAGTGAACAAGGTGAGTGACGAAACTGAGGAGAGGATATAGAGAAAGGATAATTGGATGCTAGGAAAGTAGAGGTATCGGAGCTCTGGCTTTCTCTCTAAACTCTAGCGTTGACCTTTGGTGGAGGAACAACATTTTATGATCCAACTACACGTGTAGCTGCCGAGTTTTGAGCCCACCTGTCCTTCAATGTCTTTGTGCGTTTCCATCTCTGTTTTCCATATGTCCTCTATTGCCAGTTCCCCCCCGACAGCTAAAGCATGTTCCGCACTTGTGTGTATGTGCATGGATGTATTTGCATGGTCGTTCATTGGTGAGTGCGTGTGCCTTTTCCAGCATTGTTAGAGCTTGTTCTGTGGTGATAAATCTAGCTCGATGTTGCCGTGGGGTCGCATAGCAGAGAGACAATCCCACTATTACAGCTACAAGCAGCCTACTATTCTTAGCTCAGGCAATCACACCACTCTCATTATTACTCAATAGGGTGGAGGCATGCAACTCATCATCTCTCATCATCTGTATAGCCCCTGGTAATAAATGCACACACTAAGACTTTTCACGTGCACACACACACCTGCTCAATCGCTTATTATCTTCTATTGTATCTGATGTCTTTGTATTGTTACAGAAATAAGTAGAGGAGAGGATCAATGCTGATAAGACTCCTTAGTTCTCATACTCAGCAGTGGAAAATGATTTTAGGTTTTAGATACTCTGACTGATACTCATATTGTGCTGTAATCATCTGCTGTGAGGGAGGACGTTTGGGGATTAGTGAAAATGTGTGTTGACGTTATAGAAGAACTGAGGCAAGGATGACATGAGCATCTGCTGAGGGCCCTGTAGCCAGCAGGGGTAGCCAAGTGAACAAATTACAAGTACGTTTTTTTGTTCGTTTTATGCCCCCCCCCCCCCGCGACACTTCAAAGATAAGTGGTATAGATACTGGATGGATGGATGATTTTCAATTGAATTGTGTTGTGGCACTATAAACATATAGCTTGTTCTTGTTTTACAAAATTAATTTGTCCAAATGAATCACCTTAAACAAACTGTTATATAAAGTGAACAAAACTACTTTTTTGATTTGTATGTGTTAGGAGGTTTATCTCCACATAAAACACTGTTTATTGCACTGAACCATACTGTAAATTGGATTATATACAGTATATGTAGTATGCATATGATTTTACCCATTAAATCCTAAAATGTTTTATATGATAATTTTTCTTTTTTAAACAAGTTGCTTGTACTTCTAATGTTCATTTTATAATTATGAATTAATATAATGACAATATTGGTTTTTTTTTGTGCTTTTTCTATTCACCACCCAGCAGTCAGTAAAATGTGATGATTTGTCAGGAGCATCTTGAAAACAATATATTGAATCTTAATCTTCATTATAAGAGCGATGCTCGGTGCACAGTCATCAATAAGGATTGGAATCAAAGCGGAGAAACAAGTGATAAAGGCAGATGAATGATGCCTAAACCTGTGACATGACATCACCGACAGCTTCAGAAAACCATGCGGGTTGGGCTGCTGCATCTTAGTTCAGTGTGGTCTGTAGCAAGTGTGATGCAACACTTTTTACCAACCTTCTGCTATCTCTACAACTTAACACTGCAGGATTTAGATAGCAACACTTTTTAGATTAAAAACTTTAAGATCTTTGGATTTATCTGAGTATTTCAGAAAAACGGAATCAAACAGAAAGAGATAATGAAAGAGAGAGACGGGAGATAGAGCTCACCCTCCTCCCTCCTCCCACTGTCATGCCCGTGTGTTTGTGGGTGTGTTGGACGGGCAGAATGGCTTGTTTATGGGCAGATTAATTGCTTTTATGGCCTTGTTTCTCCCTGTGAATGGTGCTGGGTGTTTTAATGAACACCCATGCAGCCTGCCTGCCGTGCCATTCCTGCTGCTGCTTTTTAGAGCATAGCCAAGCTTTAGCTAGAGCCTGCCATGGATAATGCCTAATGCTCACTGCATGCCCCTGTACAGGTGACTAATTTCACTGGTGTGTGTGCGCGCACGCGTGTGTGTGCGCGCGCTCTTAGCCTTTCTAAGAGGCCCGGCACAGGTGGGTGGTTCCACCCAAGGCCCACGGGGCTGAGGGCGGCCAGCAGTTAACTGGACCGTGACTTTAATCATTTCCTGCTGACTTGAGAAGATGTGAGGCAGGCTTTCTGGAGTGTTAAGCTACAGTCATAGATGCAAAGATTCTTCAAAAGACTTTCAAAGAAGGAAATGGAGTGATAGCTTTGAGAGGAGACCGTTTAGTAGACAGGTTGAAGGAATTAAGACTAAGTAAGCACTTTTCACATGGCAGCTTTACATGGATCAATTAAAAATCTAGTACAATCTCCCCCTCTCTAGTTCCCTTCCTTTCCTTTCTTACTTCATCACCTGTAATTATGCATCACTTGTCTCTCTCTTTTCGACCCCTGTTTGCTCTTTTTTCTTCATCACTATTCCTCTCTTCCTCTCTCTTTTGCCTCCTCTCTCTTCCCCTCTCATTAATCAGGTCTGCAGGCTTTCTCTTTCTTCTGGCTTTCTACTTCATTAAGCCTGAAACAGCGACGGACCACTGCTAATGGACAGTCTTAGCTCTAACCCACAGCTCAAGCCTGGCTGTAATTGTTTGTTTGTGTGTGTGTGTGTGTGTGTTTGTGTTTGTGTGTGTGTATGTGTGTATGGGATGGAGAGTCAGTGTTTGTGAGTACTCTCTGTGAACCTCTGTGTTACATTGTACAGAAAAAAGGTTTTCTGTTTAGTTGGTTGTGCATGTGTGTATGGTTTTAGAGGTGGAGGAAAAACATGCATGTGTAAAGAAGCAGCCATGAAATCATGATGACCTTCACTCTTGTTATTATTACAAGGTTCACTCCAACAATTTCACATGTTAAAATCAATTTGATAGTCATGGAGGGTACAATATAGCCTGTGAAAACAAATGTAAAACGTTTACTGTCATTTTTGGGGAGCTTTGTCACGTATGGAAAAATTACTCAAGTGACGTCACCTTGGTATCTCAGCTTCAGCTTGGAGATTGCACATTTTAAACAGACAGCCTGAGTTATAAACTAGATTTTAAAAGAGCTGGGCACATACCAGCCAGGTAGGGTCTAACAAAGAGCCAGTAGCAAGCTAGCAATAGCAAGTAGGAACCCTATTGGATCTTCTTCTTTGAGGGTCTTGGACTGAGTCCTTCCACTGAGAGATCTGAAAACTAATTCTCAAGAACTGGGGGAAGCACGAATAAAACTTAAATACACTTTAGAACTTGTTCAGATGCAAAATAAAGTTCTAAATTTGATCACATCACCTTAACTAAAACAAACCCCAAGGGAGCATGTATTCCTTACTCCGCATCTCTTTTACTACTCTTTCCACAACTGCCTTTACAATCTTATTAAGCAACAATGCAGATCCCTCCATTTGTCCATAATGTCCAATAAAAGAGACTTTATAGTTGCATACATTTACCTTCAGTTCTTTGCATATATATATATATATATTGCAGTGCAGTCGTTAGTACAGTGATGTTCTGCTTGGCTGCCTTGGAGGACAGGTAGTATTGAGTGGTGTTGTAAAAGGAGCTGCTTTACTGTGTGTTTGTTCTGGCATGTTAACGGCTGGCTTTACAGCTCTGATTATGCCCCCCGGGGGAGAAGGGAGTGCTAACTACACACGGAAAATGCTGCAGGCAAAAAGGACAGAAGAAGTGGTAATATACATTTCCTCAGGGTGTGCATACCTTTGCAGTGAAAATCAAAAAGATCCGTCAATCATGAACACCTTCTCTCTTGATGCAAAGTGAAACTACACATGAATGAATACACAGTGATTTCTTCTGGATTTCATCTTGATAAAGACTTCATCTTTTTCTTTTTTTTTTTTTGGTAGTGATCTGTTTGGATGGCTGCACAGCCTTCTTGCACTGAAAGTCCTGTTGTCCTTAGTTGCTTTATGCCTGTTGTCACCAACACAAATACCTGTGACATGATTGTACTTAAAAATACAATTAAACTGATTGTTATTCTGGTGCAACAAATTCCCTGCAATTTATGATTGGAGACAGTTTATAATTTGATAGAATCACACAGACAACGGACAAGCATGAGTAACAGATATTTGCACTTCTTTCCATTTTAATTCATACAACAAGGAAACTTTGTGGCATTAATTATATGCACATACGCATACACACACAAACACACACACACACACACACACACACACACACACACACACACTACGTGGTATGCGCAGAATGGTATTTCTCCATGGTGGACCAGTTTCTGCTCCAGCCTGACACCACACAGATGCTCATTCTGTTGCCTGGACGACCAGGGACTACTGGAGTATGTGTGTGTCTGAGTCTGTGTATTTATATGTGTCTATACCCGACAACTCTTACAACTGGCATTGCCCACAGACTGGCCCGTCTCCACCAAGCTCACTCCCTCCTCTGAATATATTTAGCTACAGTGGGGTCCAAAAGTCTAGAAGAACAGTATAGTGTTGTTCTGAGGCTGTTCACAGAAAAACACACTTCCTGAAATGCTCAATACCTTTAACCCTTCTTGTCCAGCAACATTGTTGTTTCCATCAACTTGTCATTTATTATTCACTATTATTTGTGTCACATTGTGTGTGTCTCGTGTTGTGGCTCTGTATTAACTTGTGTGGTTGTCTTTAGGTTTTCTCCTTGCTCCATTTCCTGTCCTCAGTATGCAGCTCTTCCCCTCTCTGTCTCTGTCACCGTCAGTCATTAGCCTAACCCCCAGAGCAGAAATAAGGACTGTGTGTGTTTGTGTGTGTGAGAGACAGAGAGTATGTCTGTGTGTGTGTGTGCGTGTGTACAACAGAGTGCAACAGAAAGAGAGAGTGCCAGCCGGCTCTGATTGCAGGGTCACTCAGGGACGACATCAGCGTCTGGACACTGAATCCCAATGGAACCTGGCAAATCCACACACACACACACACACACAGACACACACAACCACGCATTCACACATTCACACACAGGTGCCAGAAGATACAGTGTCTGGATACAGGAATGGCTACAGATAACAGCACCTGTCCTCGGTTTTTGCTATCACTCCCACATACACACACACACACACACACACACACACACAAAGACATGGTGTACTGACAGGTTCTGTGTCCCCGTGGCAGAGGAGAGCGATGAGGATGTGTGTGTGATGGCAGAGATGGCGGCGGATGGCTGGCTGGGCCAAAGCACCCGAGGGAGGCTTGACTGATAGAGTCTGCCTCCAAGTCCTCTGAATAGCCTATGCGAGAGAGAGGGAGAGAGAGAGAGAGAGAGAGAGAGAGAGAGAGAGGGAGAGAGAGAGTCTATGTGGTGTGGCAGATGGTATGATGGTGTTTAAAGCGGATAGGTTACCATCAGTGGAAGGACCGGGTCATGACAGATTTTTGGCCGAGAGGTGACTGGAATAACTCGTAGCCCCAAGGTAATGCCAGTGTGGTGAGGAATACCTGGTCATTGTTAGCTCTGGACACTGAACAAAAAGGCAGTGGTGAGATTTAACTAAGTACATCTCCCCAAACCATGTGCTTCAGTACAAACCTGTGGCACTTGCATTGTATTTTATCATTATACTGTACATTATTTTTATTTTATTCCATATACTTCTCCTTTGCTACAATTCAGAGGGAGATATATATAGTTACCAGTCATTTACAGTAATAAATAATATTCTAGATTAAACTGACCAGTGTAAAATGGATAACATTAGCTCCGCCTTGACCAGTTATAACAGCAATGCTATTCATACATTAATGCATCAGTAATAATAATCTAATAATATAACATGTAATTGTGTTAGACGAGGGGCCATTTTGTTATATTGAGTACTTTTTATCGTTGATAGCTGAAATACATTTTTATACAATTATCTGGTTCATTTTAGGTTTAGAAATGCATACTGTGTGTGTGCGTGTATCATATAAATGTCTATGTGTGCAGCTTTCTAGAGACCATGTACCAGAGTTAATTGAGTTCATCAGGAAAACAAACACAGCTGGCCAATGTTCTACAGTGCTGGAAGACGACAGAGTGACGACCAGGAAGCTGTTGCCAGCACTTCACATCAGGAAGCTCATCAAGTATTGAAGAGGAAAACCAACCCAGACTGAGAGACTGTGCAAGACAAACAAGAAGAGATGAGAGTAAAGAAGTAGAAGACACAAAGAAGTGGAGGGACATCAGAACATATCGTGATTGTTATATTGAGGGAAGAGAAGAAGACAGTGACCTTAGAAGAGCAACAGAGTTTAAAATATAGTTCAGCAATGAGGGAAATAGATTATGACTCTGTGTTTTTATAGGCTCTTTAGATGTGTGTATGTGTGTGCATTTGTCTCCTCTCTTTGTCTGTCACTCTGTCCCCTGAACTGAGTTAAGGGGGCATTTACAGGAGCAGGAGAGCTATTTAAATCATGTGTGTGAGTGTTAATATGTGTGTGTGAATCAGTTGGAGGTGCAAGGGACAGATTTACACCCCATGTACAGGAGAGATGAAGGCCATTTCCCAGGCAGGCCATTTCTCTCATTTCTGTGTTTCTCTGGCTGGCTGGCATTGGTCCAGTTTAATTTCTTCAGAGCCCACAGGCTTGTTCTTTCACCTCCATATCCCTTCTACCCACCGCCAACGAAGAACCTACTTTCATATTCTCTCTCTCTCTTTTTTTTATTTATTTTTTTAACTCGCTCGCTGACTCTCAGCCGGATGACTTTCTGTCTCTGCAAAGTGCTTTGTCTTTTATCTTTCCCCTGCCCTTTGTCCCCTACAGCTGAGGTATCTAACCTCTCAGGACGTCAATCACTGTGTCTCTCCCCCATAACAACCTTCCTTCACAAGCTAGAAGAGTCTCCTGACTTGACCATACTGTGAGAAACACTTTGTATTACCTAGTCACTTTGCATTACTAATACGCTCAAAGTGGGTCACATGACATCAATGTAGATTTAATCAATATTTACCATTTGTACATATGTGAGCTGAACACCAATTACAACACCCTGAACCAAATATATATATCTTTTATTTCAGGTGACCACATTTATGCATCTGCATTCAAAGTGCTACATCTGACAAAGACAAAGTTTCTCTTAAACACTTACTGAGCTGATGAATGATCAGGCTGCTGTTTTCAGCTAGAAAAACACCAAAAATATCAACTCTAATAAAAACATATAGTCTTTTTCCTTTTATAGTATGTTTCTTCTTTCAATTCAATTCAAGTCAGGGCGGGTCATTCTTTATAGTCCCATTATGGAAAATGTGATGTGCAGCCTGGTTTTAATGCATTATATTAACAAGACAATAAGACAGCAGGGACACACCACACACAACTCTAAGACAATAAAAGTGGAGAAAACAATACACTGTTGAAAACAATATTATAACAATAAGCAGTATAAAAACCATGGTGTTATATCTGAAGTGTTACAGCACACAGTGCAAATAAAAGGCAGAGGGAACAGCTGTTAATGTCTATGAGCTATTCCATTTTCAGTGTATCAATAGCAATACAATATATACAAAGTGGTTTTGTCCCCAGAGCAGGTGATCTATAGCTGCGGCCTAAAGGCAAGACATTCTTTGTTCAGGCTGCCCAGTATAGGACGGGTTTGGCCTCCCAGAAGACCTGCTAGTTGTAAATATCCCTAAACTGGCCATGTGTCCCTCTTGCTGCATCAAGTCCTGCCAAGCTTTTTCTTAATGTCCATGTGTTCAGCCATCAGTACAAAAGAATAAAACTTTTTTTTTTATCAAATGTATAAACACTCATCAAAGCAGCAAAGGTATTAACAAAGTGAATTTTCAACTGGAGGAAAAGATGTTGCGATTATAAAGTTGCAAAGATTTTAAAAGTCTCATTGATTCCTTTGAAGATGATTTTTAATTTAATCATTCCTTGATATCCTTAATTGTGTGATATGCAGCTTTTTAGAAAGGGAGACAGGGTTGGGGTAGGGGGTGTCAGTGCACATACAGCCCTAAGATCTAAAGTGACTAAGGTTCTTTAATACATCCAGTCACCTGAGGGTCGCATAAAAAGCCTTTTCAGTTTGTTGAAAGGGCATATTTTGGATATTATTTGAGCAGTCTACAGTAATCCACCAGTGATTAGATTTTACGGCGTAAATAGTAGTGGAAACCTTTTCCAATGGATTCCCTCAGGAGTTGTGTCAGGGCGAGGGCAGCAGCCAGGAGCCTAGTGGTCTCTCTTCAAGGACCTACAGGCCCCTCGAACCTTGCACCTGACCTGCTACTGCTTCTTTCCCTTAGAGAATAGAGATAAGGAAGACCTCCCAAACAACTCGCTGAAGAGACACAAGGTTGAGGGAGGAAAAAGGTAGCGGGAGAGAGGCAGTGAAGGAGGGATGGATAATGAAGGAAGGTGCGTGGTCTGTATTTGGCTGTCAGTAGCTCTATTTCCTCTATTGTTGTATGGCCTCCTGCGGGTTCAAGGTCCCTTCTCCATCTGAATCTCTCTCTCTCTCTTCCTCCCTCTGATCTGCCTGACTCTTCCATAAATCCACCAAAACACATATTTGCGCGCACATACACAGTCACACACACATATACATACACCGATCAATACGAGCCTGCTTGGCACTGCCAAAGCCCAAAATGACTATAGATTTTCTGTCAACTCTGCCACTAAATTATGCAAACCTGTGGTTTATGTTCCGGTACTTTTTTTTTTTGGCATTCCTACTCCAGGCACGGGATGGGGGTTTCCACTGCGGCAGGGATGGAAGGATACAGGTGTGGATAGTTCAAGAAAAGGCTTTTCAACTTGGCCAAATACATTGTTCTTGACTACAATGCTCTTGACAATCTATATCCTATACATTTTGAAATCAATACGATTGTAAATGTCTCAAGATTTTGTTTAAGAAGTGAATAATGTGCTCTGGATATCATTGTTGGAGCCTCTGTTTTGCAAGCCCACACACACACACACACAGACACACACATTACAACATTAAGTCTTAACTGCAGCTATTTGTACCTGAAAAAAAAAACCCAATGACAGTACAAATGTCAACAGATAATTATTCAGATTTAGTGATCTTATCTCTGTAGCAGTAGCAGTGCCATTATCAACATGTTATTTTTGCTCAAATGTACTGTTTTTGTAATAATACATATATGTCTGAAAAAAGTACTGATATTTATTACATATAAATGGTTTGTGTGCTGTCACCAATTCATGACAATCAAATTTAACATCCCCTTTGTTTGATAAATGATTACCTACTTGTGTTAAGGGAACAAGGAAGAACAAGTAGAGAGACCAGGATGTACAGTGAATGGAGGTGCTTCTCTGTGTGAGGTCATGGTCAAGTGTGCATGAATGTGTGCAGGCGGTAAAGGATTTGAAGCGCTGATACATATATATTTGTCGTTGTGTAAATTTGTATACTTTTTGTTTGCGCGTGTGCTGGCTTGAAAGTGTGTTTGTGTTTCTGAGGTGGGCTAATAGGTTGTCTGGCCAGACCAGTGACAGGGTCATCAGTAACTCTGAGGGGAAATTGAAATGATAGGCTCATTCAGTCTCCCAGCAACTCCATTACCCAGAACCTCACAATCAAACACAAACGCACACACACAGACATCACACACACATCTCCTCCCCTTGTTTGTACTGGGCTTGTCTCTTCATCATTGTCACTTGCATCGCCTTTCTTTGTCTGTTTTCTCTCTCACTACCAAAGCCTTTCTTCTGCATCTCTCTGACTTCAAGTTATTTTAGTGTCTTTTAAGTTCCTTCTTTTTTCTCTATTTCTCTCACTTTTGCTCTTTCTTGTCATCGTCTCTGCCTTGCTCCTGTCTGTCTCAAAATTCCCAAATGACACCTTTTAAAGTCTGTTTAAAAGTGTCTGACTGAATGTGTATGTGTGAGATGGAGAGGACCGTATAAAAGAGACAGCTGTCTATCTAGGATAGAATTAGGGCGGATTTGGAAAAGCTGAGGTGACATTGACTCTCAAAGCAGAAGAAAGTTCGGGGAGGTGTGGGTTGTACAGAATTCACAGTCGAGCCACAGTTATGCTTTCACAGATCCTCTTCATCAGAGAGAAATTGAGAGGGAAAGACAAACAGACGGACAGAGATGAAAAACAGCTCCTTGAAGCAATCATTGATCACTAGTCAAAGTCCTTGATTCTGTCTAATGAGCTGCTTGTTTCTTCTGGGAGGCAGAGTAATGAGAAAAACAACACTGCATGCACAGTGAAAATGGGCAAAGAGCAGAACAAGATAGACCTTTTTATCAAAAAAGAAATGATGCTGGTGTAACTTTGTGTTTAACTAAGAATTCAGCAAGACACTGTTTCAATTAGATACATGTATATGTGCTTAGTCACACTTCAAGAGACTTTCTTCTCGGACTCTTTCATAGATAATAAGGGGAAAGCATATATATTGCTATATAATGAATATTAACCATGTAATATATTTCTTACTTTGAATTTCATTATAGGCCATTTTGCCATCAAATAGATGCAGTATATCCTTTATGCATACTACATTACGCAGTAATGGGACAATCAAACAAAAAGTCAAATAAAAGCGTGGAATTTTGCCGGTTTCACTGTAAACACACACACACACACACACACACACACACACACACACACACACAAGCACACATATATGAATACACCATGTGTAGCTGGTAGCTGCTCAGTGCCCTGATGTGACCCTCTTGGCTCATCAGGAAGAACTGCTCCACTTAAACTTTGTTGCTCCCTTGTAATTGAATTAGTCTGCTCAATTATGTAGAGGCAGGCCTGTCCTCATTACACAGCACTATTAAAGCACAAGGATGGAGCTGGGGGGAGGAGAGCAGCGGACGAGGAGCGGAGAACGACGCTTTAAGTCATTTTAATGAAAGTGTAAAGTTTCGCCGCTCTAATCTTGAATATGTCTGCGACATCTGTACATTTGTACAACACCTGTACCATAGTGCATGAATTATGTCCTGCTGTATCTTCTCTGCCCTCCCTGTCTCTCTCTGTTTGACTCCTCTCTTTGACTCTCTCTGTGCTTCTGGGCCAAATGCCTGGAAACGCTGATGCAGCAATTTGGCTGAGTTTTTTTCCAACACTTACTTCACTAACTTCACAAGAAAACATATAACTGAGCCAAAATGCTGTCAAACCACTTGCTGTAGAGGTCCCTGAGCTCAGCACAATGATCTCACGTCTGACAAACATTCACTCCTATTTGCACACACACATGCACGGTAGGGGTTTCCTTTTTCTGCCAAAGCTTTTCCCTGTGTCCGCACCATAGACTGTATATGAACATGGTCGTAGCCTCCGTGATGTTAACCATAATTACCTTAAGAGCGGTTTTGAAGCTCAGAGTGGGCTGCTCCGCAGTCACCATCTTGGCAGTGCTCTGGTTTGGGGCAAGCATGTGCTCACCCACCTGTAAAATTTAAACAAGTGAGTTATATCAAAATCCACCCGCCATACAGTTGTCATGAAGGGGAAAATTAGCTGTTGAGACCAAAAACATTGTTTGTACCAGGATGTAAACATGTTTTTGGCACTTCCTGGCAGTTGTTGGCTTCATTTTTCAGCCCCGTAGGTTGCCGCTTGGTCTATATCAGAGCCACATATCTGAGATGTCAACTGCTTTCTTATTTCTGTCACTTTGTCTCTCTGTCTCTCCCTCTTTCTGTCTCTCTCACACAGGAGCAGCTGAAGAGCCTCAAGTGTGGCTTCAAGCATGTTCATGATGGAGGTTTCCAGCTGCAGAGGTGGGTTTACATACTTGAACACACACAAACACACAGACACAGACCCAATAAACACAACACAGAGACAGAATGAGCAGCCTGCTCTTGTGCTGCTGTAAAAGCCCATTTCCCTGCAGACCAAGCCATCGCTGTTTAATTACTGATAACCCTGACTGAGATTGGACCTGTGTGTGTGTGTGTGTGTGTGTGTGTGTGTGTGTGTGTGTGTGTGTGTGTGTGTGTGTGTGTGTGTGTCCTCTGCATGTCCCCTACACCCCTTCCCTTTCCCTTCTGGCTCAGTAATCATCTGACCATGGACCTAGATAACAACATCAATATCAACATGCCGCCCTTTGAGAACAAGGTGTTGATGTGAGTATATCTTTTATATCCGGCTAAAAAGACAATTGTAAGCTTTAATTCTGATTACATGGAGTGTGACAAATGAAAAAGAAAACTACCTCCCTGGGTACTTTATTTCTGTATTTCTTGTTTAGTAGTTCCCAACTTGAGATTCAAAACCATAAGGTTGCAATATAATTAACAGAATGTCATAAACAAAATTAAATTCATATTCTGTGGCTTTTCTCTATAGGCTTTCATCTTCTAAAAAGAAACTGATATGAAATGGTCTGAGGATTATAATTAAAAATCACTCTTGCTGGTGATGTTTTATAAGTACACGTGCTTCATTTTAAAGGGTCACAAACTGATTGTAAGACCATTCTGCCTTTTAAAGAACATTCACCTCCTGACTGATTCTCAAGTAAAATGACATATGTTAATGTTGACATTAAGCTTTATATTTACAAAATCTGTTCCTGTGTTTATATGTGGTCTCTTCTTCAATACATGTAGTATTCAGCGAGCCTGGCGTGACTTCCTCCAGAGACAGGAAGTGGAGAAGAGGAGCCCTTCCCCACCCTCCCTCTCCTCCTCGGACAAGATGAGCATGTCAATCAGCATGACAACCCTGTCAGATGGCAGCACCCCAGTAAGTCATGCCTATGTCGAACACACTCTCCGTTACAAAATCAAAGCATCCGGACAACACTGTGACGGACGGTGTTGCAGCGGGCTGTGTGTGCGAGGATGTGTGTCCTTGCTCAGACAGTTGAATTGATGAGACCGCTGTGGGACACATGTTGACCGTTTCAAATTTGTGCTTCAGCTGTTTCGAAAAGGGGTTTGTGTGCACAGAATTGTGCTATAAGTGCATGGCATATATTAAGATATTGCTGTTAGAGTGTCTAGGGTTTTGTGATGCCTTATGCAGTGAACATGGGACAGTGCATATGGTCTCATTTCTGTCCAGAAGGGGGCAGTATCTCTCAGCTAATTTCTTCAGTATGCAGACTCACAACCAGCCTCTTCTTTGGGAGCAGAGAGTAAATATACAAGGATTTGCTGTGACATACACACACTCTCTCTCACAGCAACACCACACTGAGAATTGAAATCGGTGGAACAGCCATTCTCATTTAGCACATCTTCCCTTCATTTAACCAGACCAGAGTAAATCCCCAGGATTTTCTCTACTGCGTCTGTTCTGGTCATTATAATTCTATACTGACATCGACTGCAGCCTTCTGGCTGAATAGCAAGTGTGTGTACACTTCTCTACTAATCTCTGAGCCTGAAGTCAACAGGCAGGTTAAATCTCAGAGACAGCTGGGAGAGTTGTCTGTATGAGCACACTTAGGTGGTACTTGTCCGCTCAATCACTTCAGAGAAAAGCTTTTACAGTGAAGAAGACTGTTTGATTTGGATTCCTGTGGATAAAAGGGGGGCAGATAGGTTATTAGTGAAGAGAATTCAGAGTGGCGAGACACTGGAATAAAATGTATGCTCTCCATTAGATTAGGGCAGCACATGATGTGAGCAGCTGACAGCCAGTATTCAGGCCAAGAAGGTTGTGGATAAAGTCATCAAGCATTCTATAAGTGTATTTACACACACACATGCACATGCACATACACACACTTACACACACATACACAGTAAACATTAGTTGTGTTTGATATCCTTTGGGGATAGCCAGGAAATGCTTAGCTCAGTGACTCAGACCTGCTGACAAGGGCAGATGATCATCACTGAAAGAAAGAGCGTGTGTGTGTGTGTGTGTGTGTGTGTGTGTGTGTGTGTGTGTGTGTGTGTGTGTGTGTGTTTGTGTGTGTGCATTGAGACCCTAAGGTCAAGGGAGATAGAGGAGAGTGGTAGAGAGGAACGGAAGATAAAAAACAGATGTTGGTTCACCGGTTGAATGTGCTGATACTGTGGATGCACTCCCCTCTGTGGGAAAGAGAGGCTCAGCTTCTCCTCTCATATGATTTCATATAGCTTTTATTTTTTAACGTGATTGAGAGCAACAGTCCACATAAAATCTGTTTGACTATCTTAACTCTGTCTTGCTTCACACGCTTACTCTTTCTGCCCTTTTCTCTCCTTATTTGATTGTTCTTTCTTTGCAATAATGTTTTTTGCTGGATGTGACAGCTCCGCCCTGTTTGAATTTCTAACAGTTTCATTTCTGTCGACCCAGCGAAACATTTTCAATCTGCACCAGTCTCTATACATTCATGGATGCACACACACACACACGCGCGCGCACACAAACACACACACACACACACACACACACAAGGATGGAGTCATATTTTCCTGAGACACAGTGATGTGGAAGTCATCTCTAAAGTGATTGAATTTGTAACCTTTGCGCCTATAACATCAGTCTTTGAGAAAACGTTGCTATATATGTGTGTGTGTCTGTGCGTGCGTGCATGACAAACCAGGTCTTTGTGTGTTTCTATTCCAAAGCAAGCAATTTTTTTATCATGTGTTTTCAAAAGGAATGAGTGTAATGTTTTCAGCAGTGTGTGACTGAGATATAGTTGACATGCGACTCTTTACTGTGTAAATGATCTTTCACACTGTAATTTAGCTCACTCATTGCCATGGCAATCCTGCAAAATAGAGCAGCTCTGGATATCTCTCTTTATGATCGATCCCTCTGCTCCATAGCAACACCATAGAGGGAGGCAGAAATTATAGGTTTCATTAAAGAGAAACCTAACAAAACTCTGGCTTTTATGTCCAGATATGAATCAGCTGTCTAAATTTTATTGTTTCATAATACTGTACCGTGTCAACCCCCCACCTCCCGACCACCTACAAGAACACACACATGCACAAACACAAAGAAGAGTGAGCACACACACATAGACACGGGCGCATGGACACACGGAGCGCTACCGCTTCAATTTCAGACTGTCTAGATGATAGATGTCTTTTTATAACCAGACATCAATCAATACTGTTTTGGGACTGGCTTGAATGTTTTTCTTTCTAAATTACTTGAGAAATGAGAACAAAAACAACCATCCAGAGAAGATCTTAACATGCACAAGATGTTGTTTTTTTTAATTGTTAAAACTTTGAGGTTGTTTTGATTCTGGATTTCTTGTCTTGCGTCTTCCCTCACTGGAAGTCTGTCTGGTGGGTTTGGGAGCTGTTCATTGCCTTGGGTGCTGATTTATGATCGCTGATGTAGTTGCTGAGTTTTGACACTAGAGGGAGACCCTGTATCACAGTTGTCTCCTATTGCTCTTCCTGGGGAGTGATTGGGGCAAACACACATGTTGGCATTTTTGCGAAAGCAAGAACATCAAGACCTCCAAAGTACAATAACTCAAGTCATGTGTTACCTGCTGTGTGTGTTTTATCATGTGAAAAGGATACAGAACACTAAAATGTTTTATTTCTTGCTCGTTGTTTAAGTTTTTATTCATTTATCCATTAAAATATATCTGGGCCTCTTAATTCTGCACATATCCAACCTTAGTGATTAATTTTTATTATATTTATTAAGTTTACAAAACTAATTGTATTGTGCTATGTCATTTCAACAAGGGTAATTCTACATGATCAAGGTACAGAGTATGTATTTACTCTCTAGACTTACAAAAGCTGTATGTGTTATGAATGTGTGTGTTGGCTGGTGAAGGGGACACAGGGGCAGGGGAGTCCATCTGGCCTGCTAAGGTGCAGCGAGACTGGGCCAAGCAGAGCAGCACTGCCTTCCCCGTCTGCCAGCTGTCATGTCTCTCCATCTCTGCCCTCTCCATCAGTGCTCTCTTAACACACACCCCCCCCCCACACTCCCCCACCCCCCTCCCCCCGCCAACCCCCTCCTTTCTGTCAGGTCATCGTTTATTTTGGCCTGTCCTTTTCATATTTAATGTTTTTCTCTTTTTCTCATCTCCTTCTTTATGCTTCTCTCAGAGACTCCCTGCATCTTCCTCACTCTGAGCTCTCTGTTTCTGTCTCTGTCTCTTTATCACTTACTCGCCCACCTCCTGTTCTCTTGGCTTTATCAGGTCAGGCAGCTGCAGCAATAGCTATGGAAGCTTGGCAGGAGAGACAAAAAGGAGGTTAGGCAGAGTTTGGGGAATTTTCATGGAGTTACTCTATGTCTATTCTTTATGTACAGTACAAGTACATAAAGCATTACTCGGCTCCACAGAGATAAAAAGACATTCAGCAATATTGCACTACCTATTTTGATCTCCGGGTTAACCTCTGGGTCCGCTCAGAGTTGTCCTGAAATAACCCACTGACTTTTTCGTAACTGACTCAAATTTGTCATCACACAAAGCGTTAGAGCTTCAGCAGATTACTGAGCCAATAGGCTGCACCGACTCTGCCCTGTAAAGCATTTAACCCCTCACATTCTTTTTCACCCATTTAATCTAATGCAGGGTACAAATTGTTGCCCTGTCACTGAGCTCACATAATTTTAATCCTCGCAGTCTTTTCTATTCACTGCACTAGCCAGCCTTTCATTAGATAGAAGAAAGCAGGAAAGGTCACATATTGTGTCATGTCAGTAGAATGGTTATTATAGGACCTCAGCATTGTTATTATATAAATGACTCTCCCTCGGGCTCAGCATGCCCCCATGCCCCCATTCTGCTGTATTTACTGTACATTACCTTCATGGTGTACCATTCACTGATAGGTAGACAAAGGCAGTCCACCAATCTTCAATTAGTCAACCACTGGAAAGTAAAATGCTTTAATGCCACTTCTGTTTGTTCATAGTCTCACAGGTATATATAGGCTTAATATCACTGAGAAGAATGTATCTAAAGCATTGTCAGTGTTGACACAAAGTCAAGTCAGTTTTGTTTATGTAGACCAAAATCACAATATCTCTCTAAGAGCATTACAGTCTAAGCAGTATACGCCCCTTGTTTCATAAAAAGGAAACACTTCCCAAAAAAGCCTTTAATGTGGATAAAAAGAAACCACAGAGAAAATCTAATTTTCTTAAGTGTAGTAAAAATCCTAGTAAATCAGTAGCAGTGCACAGATCACCCTTATTGAAGCAGTTTTAAAAATGTTCATTGAAATAAATGTACAGTACAACGCAGCAAAGACTCACCAAGTGAGCAGTAACTGGTCCTTTGATGCTGCAGGTAATGTAGAGCATAGATAAACCTTCAGTTTCCTAGACACAAGGACATCCCTTTGCTGTGTGCTTAACATTGTATGAAGGACCACAAGATTACCCTTAATCATTACAACACCAGCTATTAAGTCATGTATTGCGTGCTGTCACCCTTCCAAGCAATGGCATTTCCCAATAACCTTTCCCACTTCTCCTCTACTGTGGACCAGAACATCCCTCTGATGATTTATGGTAATTATGCAAATGCAACATAAGGCTTTGGAAATTAATGCTACCCCCTCCACCCGTCTCTTCGTCACCAGAGGATGGGTGTAACTGGAGCCAATGCTTTTACAATCCTGTTACTGTAATACCACGGACGATACAAAAAGCCTAGGTCAGGCGATTAAGGATTCACTTGAATTAGCTTAGGTTTATTGAAGCCTCATGGATGCAATTCATGTGTTTAATCATTTTTCTTCATTCATTAGGTGCAAATTGATTGAAAAGACAGCTTATATCTGGGTTTATACTCTTTCTTATTTCTCAGGACTGATGCTGGGTCTGCTTTTGTAGGATGCAGATTTAATTGACATAATCCTTCTTGTCGCAATCTCTCACCTAGATAAGATGTGCTGTACGGTGGCAGTGCAGGTGTGGGTGTGCTGGGTCTCCACTGTGTCTCAGGTGGGCCGGGCAGAGTGACAGCCCTGGCAGGATGTAAGAGGACTGCTGTGACACACCAGCCAAGGTATTGATTGACAGAATCATTAGTGACCCCTCACCACTCCATCACCACCTTAGGTGGAGAGAGTCTGGCTGTAGATCTGGAAGCTACAGAATTTTAATCATCTTGTGGCTGCAACCAACCAAACATGTTTAAAATTAATATTAGTTTTTTCAGTCCATGCACTCCAGCTCTAGGTTTCTTTGTAAATGCTTTGACCACTCTGCAGGCACGTGAAGGACATTCATATGACTCTTGTAATTATGTATTAGGGAGATGGAGCCTTCTTTGCAATAGTGTCTGATGGGGGGGCAGCGAAGTCTGACTCTCTGCTAATCACCTGCCAGTGCCATGTCAAGTCGAACATGGGCCCTTTCACACCTGGGACATGTCATGTCATACACTCTCTGAGGTGTGTCATACACATTATACTCATGTGACATGTTGGATGATGGTGTGTGTGTGTGTGTGTGTGTGTGTATGTGTGTGTGAATGTGATGCCATAGATATGGGTGGAACTAAATGCATGCTGACTCTTAATTAGTCAGACTCTGGAGCATTTGCTCTTTCATACATCAAGTTCCTAGAAAAGCAAGTTGAAACAAATTCTGCATCACTTTGAAATTTTGCTTTGGAAATTGCATTATAGCAATCCAGATGTTTGAAGGACAGTTGTTTACAAACCATAGATTTGGAGTGACGTCATGTTGCATTTGTATCATCTAGTAAAATCCACATGGGGTCACTGTTCTGCTTTGTTGGGACAGACTAGCCAAATAGCAGGGAGTAGTTCCAGGTCTAGTAAAACCCTGGGTCAGAAATCCAAGCGCTTCTCTGGAGGATGTTCCTCTACTTCTTCATACATAAAAGACACTATCATTCTGGACTTAAAAGCGTGATGTGTGTCAATTTCAGAAAAATCTGCTCCAAATAGTTGGTGCTGCAGGGACTCTTGATGTTATGTAGAGGACACTCTCAGTCAGCAAACAACCCACTCTCTTTCTCTCTAGTCAAGGGCCTCTTCTATCAAAGATAATAACCCATTATCAACATATTTGTAATTAAAAAGAGAGGTGAGCTGCTGTTTTTTATTTCAGTGGCTTATCCATCTTTCCCTCTCTCCGGCTCTCTCCCGCTCTCTCTCTCTCTCACTACATCTCTCTTCTATCTTTCGTCCTTTGCCTCTTCTCCTTGAGCCTTTTAATTTCATGACACTTCAATTAAATATTAAAGTGTTTCAGTATTACGTCAGACTTGTGAACAAGCTGCTGGGTTTTTCTAGCCTGCCTTCTATATATAAATTTCCTCCTCCCCTTTTTTTCTTTTCTTCAATTTTCAGTTTCAACTTGCTTCACTGTCATGACATGTAAATACATTTGTGCTGCCAAACTGTGCAGGAATGAAGACAGTAGACAGAGAAGTGATGATAATAATGAAATCTGCTAACTGTAAACAATGCTGCCTCAAACCCTTTTGGCACTATAAGTAGGATTTTACTCCCAGCATTGCTCTCCAATGACAGTCTCATAAATTGGGCATTGTACGATCTTACAGCAAGTCACCTATGTAAATCCTGAAGGGAGAAGAGTGAGTCATTTTTGTGCACTGTTGGTTGAACAGTCTTCAGTTTAGGCCTTACAAACTTCCCCACTAACAATTTATTAAAATGAAAGAACATTTTTCATTGATATGGAAAAAAAAAAGAAAAAAGAGCAACTGCTTCTTTGACTCTGGGCAGTTAATGATGGTAAGGAGTATGAGCCCTGAACATACAATGGCAGGAATTATACCTCTGCAACGAGTCACATCCATGTAGAGAAGGGGTTACAGAAAACTGTCGAACAGGTTCCTTGAAGGTCCTTGAAGTCCTTCATCGCCCTATGATCTAATAACATTTTACTTTAAATATACTGTCATTAGAAAAATCAAAGTACCAATACTAATAATGTACTGTACATAACATTAAAACAGCAAAATGCAGGTTGCTTTAATGCTTCTATCACTTTTTGCTTTCTGCCCTTATTCTCTCTCTCTCTCTCCCCCCTTCTCTCCCCCTCTCTCCCCCTCTCTCCGTTTGTTTCATACTGAGAGAGCCTTTCTCTCTTCTTCTATCCCACCACAATATCTCATTGATCTATGCTCACCCAGCAACATGGCCATAATTGATCATTAATGTCTGATTGGGGACAGCGGTGATGTGAAAAGCAGCAGACTGGATATAATTATGAATCATCTTTGCTATGGAATCTATTGGTTGGGACTTTGCAGAGGTAATCAAGACCAGATTAGCCACATGCTGAAAAACGTCATACTTTATTGTGAAGGCAGTACGCATGTAAGATTTCTGAGCTAGAAGTGGATTATTCTGCTGATGGACTCAGGACACAATTTGCTATTGAAAGCTAACAACCGTGAACTACACCTACACCACTGTGGTTTCTCCACATTGAGAGAAGAAAGTAAGACTTTAGTGGGATCATTTGTGTTTTTATGTTTTTCCACTAAGCTTAGTGGAGAAGTGAATGAAGACAAGGAACATAGGTCATCAAACCAAGAGATGTATCCAGAGTTGTAGTTCTCGTAACTTTAGCTTCTCATCAGTTTAATAGATTAGTTTGTGAAATTGTATCATGGATGTCACATTTGGCAGTATGTGGAAACTCATCTTACTTACCAAAGACACATTCTGCTTTCCTGTGTCTTTGTATGCTAACATAAACAATGAAGTTGCCAAAAGTTATGAATGAAACTGGCATGCTTTTGCAACTGCAACAACAGTGTTGGTACATTGTCTAATGAGCACCATTGAGTTTTTTTCTGTATGTAAAAGGTGTTGGTAGTATTTATCACAAAGCAGTCATTTTGGAATCAAACATGATATTTATCACATCAGCTGCTACCTGATTCCAAATTCTAACACCAAACACTCAGCTGTAGCTCATTCATTTTGCAGCTGTTTTTGTTTTTGTACATTGAACGAACATTGAAATATCTCACCTGAGCGGAGGTAAGGGTACAAACCGCTTCTTGTCCCTGTGAAACAAGTGCTGCTTTCCTATACCTGGTGCTCAATGTTTTATTAATAGGTGCATGCTCATGCTCCCAGCATCACGCATACACTCAGGTATTCACACACACACACACACACACACACACACACACACACACACACACACACACACACACACACACACACACACACACACACACACACATATACATGTACACATATACACATTCATACACAGGCATATAGGAGGAAAAGTGGTAAGGGAAAGTGTATTCCCTTTAATTTGTATGCAACAAGATTTTGCACATACTGCATACCTCAAGAGCAGTGAGATGTGTGTGGTTGTGGTTGTGGCTGTGGTTGTGGTTATGGGTGTGTGTGTGTGTGTGTGTGTGTGTGTTAGTGTGTGACACTGGGTCCAAAGGAACGGCCTGCAGCACTGTGCATATCGAGCCTCATTTACGAGATTACACTCTTCCATTATCCGCAGGATCATTATCCCCTCTCCTCTCTGCCCTCGCTCCCTCACTTCTACCGGGACTCAAGGTGGCACACCAAAATATCAACACACATTTCACTCACACTCACCCACAGTGCTTATTATTCTGCACTCTTTGTACACATGAACCAAAAAAAAGAAAAAAAAAAAAAAAAAAACTAAAAATAGTTACTGCTGAGTGTGTATGTGCACAGATAGGTGCAAAGTTTTGTTATTTATTGCCACAGTATTCCTGTGACGTGTTTTTAAAAAAAAAAAAATTTGACAAAATTAGGTTAGCGTGCATGCCTGTGTCTTCAATCCTGACTTTGGTGGCTTGCATGCCACAGTTGATGCTTATATCAGTGTGCATCAGTGTAGAAGGGTGTGGAGATGGAGAGATAGATATCTAAGAAGAGATTAAGGTTTCAACCCTGCTGCCAGTGGAGTACCACTCAGTCAATGTCTTCCTTCATACACGTTTAGACTGCACTGGTGAGCATAACTGAATGCCGTTTGCGTTGCACAGCCAGGTCATATATACGTGTTCTTGAAAGAACACATTTTTCTATGTTCACAGCCGGGGATAACTGGAAATGGAGCATTAACCAATCCCCAGCTAGCTGTCCCACCACGATAATAATTACTTAGAACAGTGAAGGGAGATAGAATAACCAGAGTGATTTCACTTCTGCTCTGCAGTTTTTCATTCATCAAGTATTTGCTTCTTCACTTGTGTATACTGCTGCATTTTTCCTCTTTCTTGTCAAAATGAGAGTCTTCTCCCACTCTGTTGCTGTGATTTTCACCGCCTGCCCTTTATTCCTGAAAAGATCTCCATGTTGTTATTCAACTTGAACAATCCCACTGCTTATTCAGCCCTGTGAGATCCCTCTAATAGTCCCAGTGACTGCCGAGGTGTGGAACAGTAGACTGCACTAAACCGACTCTGGAAATATAAAAGACAGCACGCATACTAGCCGTCGATTGTTGTGTATGTGTCCGCGTGTGTCTGAGAACGCGTGTCTGCTCTCTCAGATGTGACCATCTAAGCTATGGTTTTTATTAAAATACTGAACATGCAGTCTGTTTGAGAAGGAGAGAGAGAGGAAAGGGATTTTGTTTCTTGGTTTATTGGTTTGGCATTTAGAGACTGGAGAAATCCCGGGAAGAAGATTGGAGGGAAATGTATTGAACAGAAGGGAGATAAAAAAAAAAAAAAAAGAGGGGCGAAAGAGCCTATTCTCCTTCCCATTGAGTGGTAGGCTCTCCAGAGAGAAACAAACTGATTTGTGATTAATGAAAAGATGGAGAAGAGGCTTCCTCTCCCTCTCTTTCTTTCTCTACTCTTCCCACTCCTCCTATAACCCAACTTTCTCACCCAGAAAATCCATCTCAGTAATGATGTCTGTGTGTAGGGAATGATTAGGAAGCAGATAAATAGAGGAATCGGCTAATAAAAGGAACATAGAAACCTTCTACACTATTATCATCACATAACCACTCCGCGGCGAATGGAGATAACGTGTTATCATGAAGTAAACACCTGACCTCTTGCAAAACACAAAGTCACACCCTTCTCCTTCTCTCCACTTTTACAACAACTTTGCATAATTTCAGCGAATTCAGCGAATGATGCGAGTAAGTTTTGATAAAAATTAAAAGACAGTTGTGGAGCTCCTTCATGCCTCATTAGCCCGGTAAACCGATATCAGCTGTGCTGTCCTTATCATCACCTCCACCGCTGTTTCCCATAGCACAACGCTCATCCCTGCACCCACTGATAATAAAGGGCATCACTTTGGCCTCCTTATTCAGCCAGTGACATACAGAAAGGGCAAGGTGAGGACGTGGCTGACACAGAGGGAAGTTTGTTTTTTAAACTGTACTCACAGGAGATTAAGCATTGGAGTGTCGCAGGAAGAAAAGTGAAACAGAAGAGCGTGTAAGGTGTGCAGAGATGCAATAGGGGTGAGCAAAAGTATCATCACAGAGCCGCCTCGAAGATCAGAAGCCACGATGCAACACTGCACCTGCCTATCACAAGGGAGATTTAACAGCAGCTGCGGAACAACCAGTCATTCACACGACGTTACGCCGGGAGAGCAAACTGTTTTTAGTGTGTCAAGAGTGGGGGACAGGATAACGGAGGCATGAAGGGAAGGATGGTAATTAGGGAGAGAAACGGCATTGCACTTGAAATGCAGGGTGTTGAGGAGACAAGCACTGATTTTACGCATAATGTCATGGAGAGTTAAGGTGAAAGGAAGTGTCATGCAGGGGCGAGGCAGTGGCAGCAGAGTCACATAACGGTAAGGGAAAGGAGAGACTTTGAAAAAAGTAAACATGGTAACCCAAGAATATAAAATGAGATGACACAAGTTTAAAGATAATGGGAAGGTGCATCAATTATTTTTTTTTAACCACTTATTGTGAGTGGGGTCACTGTGAGAGTTTGACACACAGAACAGCCTAAATGCCTCATTTCCATCAGCTTCTCCCGGAAACATTGTGCTACAGTCCCAGATAAGAGATCACTCCAGTTTTTCATGGGTCTGCCCAAGGGTCTCCTCCCAGTCAGTCATGCCCAGAACACCTCAGTGGGTAGACTCCTCAGGACCCTCCTTAATGGCTGCCTAAATCACCTCATTTGGCTGGGGGAGCAGGAACTGAGCATAAAGACCTTCCTGGATTTTCAAGCTTGTCATTCTGTCGCATCAAGAGCTCGCTAGAGAAACCTAGTTTCTTCTTGTTTTTTCAGATCTTTCTTTGAGTAAACCCAGATTTCATAGCTATTGGCAAAGACAGGAACAAGCATTTAATCTGTAAAACAAGTTCCTCTTTGTTTTCACGCTCCATCTTCTCCACAGCAGGCTGATATGTTTGCTCACATAACTGCAGCTGCTTTATCTAACCAGCAATCACTCAGTTTCACAGTCACTCCTATCCTCTCCAGGCAGGATTTACTTCAGGACTGTTGTATTATACTACATTATTTTAGCTAGGTGTACCCAATAAACTGGCAACGAGTGTTAATAGATTTTCAGAGTTGAGTCAAGTATCAGCTATTTTAAGTTCATCAAGTATTCAGGCTGTGTTTTTGTTTGTGTATTCAGTAGTATAGTGCAAGTTGCCTCAAACACAGACAGATGTGTACCCTCATTGTATGGTGAATGACAGCAGACTTACTATCCCAGACTACGATGTCTGCACATTCACATCAACAGGAAACGATTCATGCAGGATTCATAGAGTAAACAGAGAATGCCTGACAGCTTTGATATGACAACACTTTTCCCCCTCGCGCGGAGATCCACGCTCTCAAAAGCAGTCATTCACTAAGTTCACGAACTCTGAGAAAACTAGAAAGCGAGAGGGAGAAAAAAGCGCTACGAGAGAGATGCGGTATGTGGGGGAGAGAGTACACGAGAGAAGGCAGCAAATGTGGGGAAAAGAAGTGTCTTTCTAAGAACGCTCTCATTCCTGTACAACTCTTCAGTGGCTTCTCAATCCGGTACAACTCTTCAGTGGCTTCCCACTCCTGCGGGAAGAACAGAGGTTTTGCTGAGAAAGGAGATCACATCACTATTAAGACAAAGGCATTTAAACTGCTTTGTAGTAAGCAGATCTCCCCTGGGGAAAGCAGAGGTAGAAAGTTCAGCAGGTACAAGCAAGGAGAAGCTAAGTAGTTTAGCAACGGGGAAGTTTTCAAGTTCCAGTAATGTTTTATTAATTGCAATTTTGGAAACGAATGTCTTGCTAGACATCACTGCTATAGGTTAGTCTCCATCCTACATTTACGTTATTAATTTATTGTCTCTTTCTCTGCGCATACCAGCTGTTTTGCTCTTCATTGTGGATAAATATTTCATTGGATGATTTCCATTCTCCAGTCGGCAGCTGTCTCTTTGCCATAAAGGCTGGAATATGGAAATGACCTGAGCCTCTCTGGCACTGTAAATCCAGTCAAATCACACAACATCAACCACAATATATATCTAATACACTTCTATACCACTATCCCTTATTTGCATATGTTTCAGAGCCTTTTACAAATTCAATATTGTGCTCTTACGAGTATCATTTTGAATGGAGGAACCCTCTCGGCATGCATAATGCAGCGCAAAGATCCCCATTCAAAACAGCTGTGTCGGGTTTCCAGTACAATTCCACGCCGTTCAGCGAATGAAGGCGGCATAGTAGGAACAGCTACCATATTTCAGTCAACAGCCGTAATTAAATGACAAATGACTAAGCAGACGCTCATTTGCTAAGCAGGAGTTGATTTGATGTGTTACTGCAGTTGGGGGCAAAAGACAATTTTGGTGGTACAAACGTGCAGCAGGAGCATCTGCTGGGAGCCACAAATACTGAAGTTTGATGAAATCACATAATTAAAAGATATCCTATTCTAGTCAAATACATTCATATCAAGATTGATTCATGTTAACTTTAGATGTCTTTTTCATAACAAGATAAGATATCCCAATTCTGCCCACACTCCAATGACTTCCTCTGGAGGCTTGTAGTCTATTGTATCCCAGTCCCGTAAGATATCAATATTAACAATTACTGGTTAACTGAAATATTTACCTTGCATATGTGGGTGAGCTGGTAAAAAAAAAAAAAGCATGGAAAAAGAAAAGACAACAGAAATAGTCAATCCTACGCCCTGTTGTCGATTTTATGATTAGATATTTTTACATTTCTCTGAAAAATGCTTTTTCTTTTCTTTCATTCTTGTGTGCCGTGGCATAAAGGTGAATTGGTACGTGAATAAACTGTGGCTTCTCAGTATTATCAGTGTGACATGACACAGGGAGTTGAGATTGTTGATTTTTTTTTTTTTTTTGGACCATTTTATTAATGAACACATCACACATATTTGTAACGGTAGTTCATCTCAGATCAAATTTGTTGAAGACTTAAGAAACCAGAGACAAATACAGGCTGAGAGGGAGATTAAAAGAGTTTGAAAAAAGCAAACTTTATTATATGAAGTGGACTTATATTTCATTCCACTTGGCTGCTAAAGTCTTAAGAGTGTGTGTGTGTGTGTGTGTGTGTGTGTGTGTGTGTGTGTGTGTGTGTGTGTGTGTGTGTGTGGTGTGTGTGTGTGTGTGTGAATGCTTGTGTGAATGCTTGTGTGAATGCTTGTATGCCTGTATGTGCTCACTGGACCATGCCTCCATATGTCTAGCCTCTGTGCAGCCAGCGTCTTTGAGCTATGCACTAAGATGAGCTAATTCGCTCTTCACTCAGGCTCAAAAGCACACTTTGTTCTGTCTAGCACTCTATTCTCTCCCTGCAATGATGGACTGGACTCAGAAAGCTCATATGTGGTGTGAAAAAAGGTGAAAACATAGCCCATGTTATGATGGTAAATGGTATGTGATGTACAGTATGATTATACAGACAACAAATCTGTTTTATGTAGTCAAATAATTTCCATACTTTATCACTGTAAGATTATTAGAAACAATAGAATAAATCTACATACCTTACTTTTGAAGAGCTCTCATTATTATACAGTGATCTGTCTTAATCACAGAAAACCCAAACAGGTGTCCCTAACAGTTTGAAACTGTTCCTGCAAGGGATTTTCCATAAACAACTGTTATATCAGTGAACCGGTGTTCATCTCTACACGGCTAATTATCCTGTAGGATGGAACGCATAGCATGAGCATGGTTGTTTGGATCCATTTCAATGAACAGACCGCATGTGCTAAACCATCCGCTGTGGGCACTGGAATTCATTAAAGGGGGCAGAGAAATCTTTTTGCTGCAAACAAGCGTGCAGTGGGGGATTAGCGGTAGCGAGTTTACCTTCCTGTCAATGGACTTAGCACTGATGCTATCGCTTTGATTCTAAGATCATCTGGCTTTAGAGCATATGATGGCGTGCGGATGATGTGTTCCGTATGTGTTTTGTGCATCCCAGCCCCATCGCCACTTGGTCCCAGCCTAACACATGTCCCTTTGATCAGTCCTGATGTTTAATTACACACTCTGCATTATCTTCTACCCTCCTAGAAAACAGCAGGGCATATCACGGGGAAGAATTAAAGGTCTTATCCCAAAAGACTTGCTATCATAGCTGTTTGTTCTCATCTTGTGCTCCTTTGTCGAGGCTGAGGCTACAGTACTTATCTATATTTTAGCACAGTCCATTGACTGAGACTGTTATGTGAGGTGGCGGTGTCTGTGGAAACTTTATTAACAGAGATGTTCACGTGACAGACACACAGAGGATGGGAGAGATAAAGAGAAGAAAGTCAAAGAGTCCGTGATGAATTACTTCACAGTGTATGAATCTGCTGACGGGGGTGAAAACAAATGTGGGAGGACCAAAACACATTCTGCATTTTCCCAACCAACCCAAGATCACTCTGCATAGTAGCTACAGCAGAAGTGAGAAGGGTGGAGAGAAACTGTGAGTTATGGAATCTGTAATGAATAGTCTCAATGACACCACTAGCTGCCAGATTGCATAGTTTAGCTCAATCCATCACTAAAGGAACATTTTCGACTCTTCACCCGCAGCTGAAACATGAAAATCACAGCTACTCTGTCCTGTTTTAATACTGACGCCATCAATTCACTGGCCCGTATCTCACCACAGCCTTAATTACATGGTATCTCCTGTGCTATCTGCCCTCCCGTCCGAGCCTGATCATTATTCAGTATAAGTTGAGTGAGATGAGCCCATTCTAATTAAATAAGAAAGAGCGAGACGGAGGGAGATTACAATACCAGTGTGTGCAATATGAGCTGGGTAGAATAGTGTCTATATTTGGCTGTCACTGGGTTTATGAACTACTGAGATCTGAAGTCACACCATTTTTATATAAGATGGCTGACAAAAGATATAAAAGCAGCCTCAACAGAGACATCTGCACCTGTTTGTTCAGCTATTAAAAAAATGAAATATTGCAATATTTCATGCTTCAAACAACATAATAGAGTGCACCTAGATTAATTATTTATCTGTTCACCTTTCCCCATTTAGGAAATACAAATATACAATGTATGCTTGCACATGCATGATCACAGCAAACGCTTCTTGTGTTAGTAATTAGGTTTTCAATAGAAGAGAATTTCTTCATATTTTAGGAGTGAATGCTCGTCTTATTGACCTCACCGTACTTTACCACTTCTTCTGCACAGTCACACTGGAAGAAATGAGAGGCTCAACAAATTCTGTTTCCTTTATTGTCAGCCTAACAAGGTGAGTTATAATTGGTGTAATTGATCAAATAAAATGAATGCTCTGATGCAGCGCTGTGCTAAACAGATGAGTGTCGGACTAAAATTACACTTGTGACTGAATGCAATTTCCAAGATCAGACATTTACACTGACTGTATCTATTTTGCCATCAGTAGTAGAAGGCAGGAGGCACCTGCAGAAAAAGGAAACGGCTCAGTTTTTTTTGGTGTGAGTGCATGTGTGCTGCTGGAAATTCCAGAAAACAGCAAACCCATGGTCTCAAACAGTAAACATCTATTATCCCTGGCATTTTCAAGAGCCTCTGTCCAGCTCTAAACCCCCGCCCACAAACCAATCAGTTTTCTTCCATTTGGCATCCGTGTGTGTGTGTTAGTGCGTGTGAGTGCGTGTGTAGGTGGCCCCTGCTAGAAGGCATAGGTCCCAATTCTTCCAAGTGTTATCTCTTTAACAGAGCATGGAGCATCCTGCAGAGCTGATCAGCTGGGCAGCCATCTCTCTCACAGCGGGACACATACACACATGCACACCAGTCACAAACCCTCATTGCTTTGCTTTTCTCCCAGAGCAAATTGAAGAGCTGCAGGTATCCTTTAGGGGAAACCAGGTGGAAAGCAGGGATTAGGGTGAGGAAAAGTGTTGAAAGCTTTTGTGAATGCAGCTTTATTGTATACAAGGTTTCCCTTCTTTTTTTTCTTTTTTTTAAATTAATATCGCTGATGCACATTCCTCCTCCTCCTTCCTCCTTCTATGTCACCTCCATTCCAGTTCATTGCATCCTGCATGTAATCCTAACCAAGGTCAGATACTGTTTAAAAGCTAGTGTGATTATATCTGACCTGCAATTTGTACCAGTTCATACAATGCCACGTGACCGAGGCTTGACTTCCAGGGTGAGGTCAAAGGTCAAACCACTGAGTCCTTGACCTCAGATGACCCTCCAACACCCCATTATTGATTTACCAGAGCCCTCTGTGGATGACCTTGGAGGGAATAACAGAGGAGATTTATGAGTTTTCCTTGCTTCCAGGTAATGTGGTTTTAAGTGCAATGAGATACACAGCGGTAATTATCCTGGGAATGCACTACACTATCATCTCAGGTCGAATCTTTTATTTAACTTTACTTTAGTTTCTTTTCATTTGAACTCACACTACATCACCTCGTGCCCCCCTCTATCTATCCTACTGCCTCCTCTGCTCCTCCGGGGTTTGTTCTCTGAGCTGAAGACAGACGACCATCACGGCTCTGCCATAGACAGATTCACAGCAAACACTGGCTTGTGACTTCACAGTGCCGAAATCAACTCGGATAAGAGGATTATGGGACTGAGGACTACTGAACAGAACATTTAGTGTCAGTGCCCAGAAACAGCCCGATCAGCGGCTAAGGGTTATTAGGCAGATCCCAGACTTGAAGACTGGCTCTGTCTCTCATTTACTGTCCTCAGCTTCTCCACTCTCCTTCTTTTGCGTCTCTTTCCTGCCACTTTCCGAATTCTGCTTGAGTTTTTGATCAATCTTATCTCTTTGCTTTATCATACACTAATTTGATTACCTTCTTCTAATTATTTATTCTGTTTTTTTTTTTTGCACCTTTTCTGTTTGATTTAGTTCCATCTTCTGATTTTCTTGTTATTCCGCTGCTTCCTTCTTTCATCCTCATTGTTGTCAATCACTCATCAGTGTGGCAGCATGGGAGTAATATTGCAGTTTAAACGTGTGGTAATACTGTATGTACTCTGTGTGCATGTGTGTGTGTGTGTGTGTGTGTGTGTGTGTGTGTGTGTGTGTGTGTGTGTGTGTTCCTATTTTCATGAGGTCAATTTAAAACCAAGAAAATATTGTTCTGTTTTTTTCTGCGTAAATGTGTTTGGAATGGCTGAGTGTTATAAAAAAAAGAACCATAATTGCAAAGTGACGATGCCCCGAGGACCCCCCCAATACGAGAGAAGATAATTACTCAAGGAGAGACAAAGAGACAGTCACCACCTTGTTCCCCTTGTGGAGCATCAGTCATACAGTCTGGAGCCTGGATGTAGCTGCAGGTTTTGTTGTAAAACCATAACAGGCAAACAAAAAAACAAAAGTCGGGTTTTGTGAGTGTCAAAACTCTCTCTTTAGGTCTGTTTACCATATGAGGTGTAATGTCTGATGTTCCACAGTTAACTTGATGGTGCTACTCTCTGTTCTCAGTTACAGAGTGACTTTTAACGCCAGTTGGTCTTAATATCACAGAGAAACCAGCGTGATGTTTTCCCCTCAGGGAACGAGGAGAGTTAAGCGCCGGGCTCGCTGCTTCTTCTTTTCACTTTTTATTTGTTTAAGCACTTTCATATTATCACCGCAGAGCATGGTTTTAATGCAGTCATTTGTTCTACCTTTTGCTTATCGAGGATCGAGCATGAATGCTGCATCAGTAATGGTCTGCCTCTAATACACAGTACAGTCCACACATGCCCAGGAAACTCAAACATGAAATACCCAGGAATTTAGCATGATTGTTGGGCGTATTTAAACTCAATGTTTTTTTTTACTTTAAAATGAAATGTGTAGCATCACTTATTGAAAACTGTCCATTACAATTTGGCTCCATTACATAAAGTCTTATTTTCATATTCTTTGGTTAGATATTTCCTCATTTAAGTCATACATGTGCCAGTTTTATACTATTTTCCTCCCACAGCGCTTGAAATAAATTCAAACGACATCCAGCCTCACTGTTCTGTATGTTTACCATGCAGGAAGCTGACTATCACAGCAGGCAGTGGTGGAAAAAGATTTCCGATCCTTTCCAAAAGGAAAAGTAGCAAGCCTTTTTTATGAAAAAATACTTGTGAAGATCCCATATTCCTACGTATGTAGTCCTACCTTAGCAAAAGTACAGCAATTTGTGGAACATATATTATTCATACTCACTTGCTCTGCTTTTCCCAACTGGTGTGATATTTGTAACTTTCTTGTCATAGACTCACTATCCACTAGTATCAGGCCTTTAGGCAACTGCCAGTGCACTGTAGTCATTGTGCTGTGGTCTGAAGATGGTGTCTGCGCAACTTTGTAAGGAGCCTTTTATTTAACTGACATTTGATGTGATGAGAAGTTACAGATGTGACGCAGAGTTCTCTGCATGAGCATATTAGTGAACCAGTGCTGTTTCATTTAGCTTAGTACTCAGTCTTCAGAGGGACTCTGGAAAACACAACTACTTGCCAAGCCAAGGACCTCCACTCCTCTATTATGATGATGACGACAGCACATTAACTTAAATGCTTTAAAAACAAAGACAAATGTAAAAACAGAGCTGGGAAATCAATCAGACAGTAAATGGAAAGGGTTTGTTTATTTGCAAAGAAGAAAGAGAGAGATCGATGAGAGTATACAGCCAAATATGGCCGACTGCACAGAAGAGAGAAGAAGAAATGGAGTCAAGTTTATCAATAGATGAGAGAACGTCTGCTCCAGTCTTTCATGTTAAATGTTAACCATGGAGACAAATAACCTTTTCACAGATAAAATGTTTTATTTTGCACATACACACCCACACAATTACACAGCATTCAGCAAGCATTTTAAAATCAAAGCCTTAATCTGTTGCTTCTGATGTTTTTACACTGATGCATTGCTTTGAACATGTACAAAAGTACGCATGCACGCGCACACACACACACACACACACACACACACACACACACACACACACACACACACACAATGCATCTTTAAGCAAAGCTTTCAAAACCAAAACCTTGGCTGTCTTGTCTGTGGTGTTCTTTGCATGTACAAAAGCTACAGTCATTTCTTAGCTCTAGTACGCACTCAGCCAGACCCCCACAAGGCATTTACTCACCCAGCAGGGGGGAGTAAGTATTCATTCCCTATTCCAGTGGCATGTGTGACTCCAATAATTTTTCACTTGTAGCGCTTTTCTGTAATTTAAACAAGAAATAAGGAATTCATTGTAGGTCTGTTAAGTCAAAGAAACTGTGTTCTGTCCCGGTGTCAAAGCCTAACACCTGTCATTTCACGTGCACTGAAGTGGACTGTTGTGTTGAAATTATGTCATAGCTTTTCTTCGTCTTCACTGAGCTTTGGGGTCTCATGTTAGCCAGCCTTGTTGTAAGGTCCTCTGCCCTCAATATGTTAGTCTCGTTGACAGTCATATAAGCACAGACTTCCTTTAATCTCCCGGCCCTTTATGGGAAGTGATATTCCCAGGAAAATAAAAACTAAAAAGCTCTTCTAAACCGAAAAATGTCATCTAAGGGCAGAAAATTATTTTCAGATTTTTCTATCTCCTCAGCCAAAGAAAACCAATTTAGTTTTTATTGTCATATTTCCAGCAAATGAATGGAGGGTTTTTTTCTGTAGCTGTGAAAAAGTTCTAATCCTTATTGCTACAGGCAGAAAAATAATTGAGTCAGGGAGAGGTCAACACACACGCACATACACAAAGATAAAGACACACACACACAAACTAGCTTTGTGACTCATGTACATACTTACACAGATAGACACAACATACATGCATGTATGGTATACATGCTTACCAGTACATACACAAACGTGTACCTAGGCACAGTGCTTTGAGCTACATGCTAACACTGGCAACATGCTCACAGTGACAATGCAGTCATGCTAACACTAATGTTTAACATGTTCACCAGTTTAGCATGATAAAATAAGTTTAGCATGTTAGCATGCTAACATTTCGTAACTATAACTGACACAGCAAACACAAAGTACAGCTGGGGCTTATGGGAATTTACTTAGTTTTCCAGGTATTTGTTTATAAACCAAAGTATCAAGCAAACTGAAGTTTGACCTGATGATGGTGCTATAAGAAAAATTTAGGGATCACCAAAGTTTTCACAGTTCATCAAGAGGGGGACTGAATATGTTTACCAAATTTCATGGCAATCCATCCAATAGTTTTTCGGATATTTACTACAAAATATATACTAAAAGCAAAAAGTGTCAAACTGCTGGTGGCACCAGATGAAAAGTTGGATATCACTAAAGTCATTACAGTTCAACCACTGAGGACCATGAATTTCTGTGAAATGTATTTTCACATAGTAGTTGTTAAGACATTTCAATCTGGGCAAAAGTGATGGACCAACTGACTTATGAATACTGCCATCCCACAGCCATGCTGCAAACATTGCTGAAATGTCCATCACTGTTTCCCACAGAATAAGATATCGCTTTTTTTGTCCAAACAGTCTAAAAATCTAAAATATTCCATTTACAGGGATATAAATCTGAGAAAAGGAGAACATTTTTACATTTGAGAAGCTGGAACTAGTAACAATTTGGCACTTTTTTTTGAGAAATAATGATTGATAGGTTACCACAATTGATGATTGAAGTTTCTGTGAATCATCTAACAACAGCCTACATTAAATGCAAATATACACAACACTACAATCTAACGATGAAAACGAAAAAACAATCCTAATGATGTATTGTAATATACTTAATGTTGCAGTGTTTTATGAAAACACTTCATTCTGTAGAGCGCAGAGAGTACCAGGGCACCGACATGCTCACTGGAGCAGACATCAACACTGCTATGGTCTTACTTAGTAATATGTGTGTGCAGACGTGAATAATCAAACAGTGGCGGCCCCGGCTGACTGTGGTGCCGGGGGAAATCAAGCTGAACACACCCAGCAGGGACCCTTCCATTCCATTAGCTAAAGTACAGGTAGATCAGCCCTGCCTGTCTGACTCCCACTGTCACGTCCACAGAGGCAAATGTGTACATCCATATTTTCAGACAGGTGTGTGTGTGTGCATGCTCATTTGATGGCTGTGTAGTGTGAATACTGGGACAGCTATGGTCACGCTATCCTGCTTGCACACACCTACCTGATATGTGGCCATTAATCATTGAGTAGACCCTATAAATATCTCCTAAAGGGATTTCTCTTGTGTGAGGTTGCGTGGCTGTAATCAAGCAAAAGAGGTAGCTCTTCTCTCTCTCTCTCTTTCTTCTTCTACTTCCTTTCTTTGTTGTGGAAGAGAGATGAAGGCTGTTATTGAAGCTTTTCCCCATATCCGTCCTTGCCTCATCTCTCTGATGAACACTCCCACAGACCTGCAGAAAAATACTTTGATTGAACGTGACAGCTGCCAATAGTCATGGATTTCCCCCCTCTGTAAGTGTGTGTGTGTGTGTGTGTGTGTGTGTGTGTGTGTGTGTGTGTGTGTGTGTGTGTGTGTGTGTGTGTATTTTTACACAATCGTGCATGATCATATGTGTGTTTGCTTGCATGCATGTCTCCCTGTGCTCGTCCATATGCTTGAATGTGGTTGGTCCATCTGTCAGCCAGGTTTCAGTCATTAGGATTGCGTCCAAGTCACACCAAGCTGAACCGCTCATCTCTCATTTAGCCTGATGGACACCCGCTCAGGGAACCAGAGGGGAGACACGTCCTGCTCTGACTGTCCTTCTCACTCACTCTCTCTGTTTGTTTAAGCATGCATGACTATACGTGCTTGTCCCTGAATGGCTGAAGGGCAATGAATTCATTAAAATGAATAAAATATTTAAATAGTTACTGTCAGTGTAACAGCAAAAGCCATAGATCTCAAAATTGAACCAATAACAAGTTATTCCAGCTGAGCGTGATTGGTACCATCCAGTGTCATTACTGTCTGGTTTGCCTATACCACTCAGCCCATGTTCCATGACTGGCACAATGTATAATGAGCTGTGGGCGTAATTACACAAAGACGATTAGAGACATAATAGGTCAGCTGTACATCTTGTGGAATGGCAGCAGTAATAAAGCAGCTTAGGGAACTACCACCACTGAGGCACATACAAAATGTACCTGGCTTTAAGCCTGATATTTAACAGCTGTAGCAGTATAATAGAAAGGGGTCATTTTAAATTCCAGCCTAGAGTTGGTTTTCAAAATTAAGTGGAAATATCATTTTTATACTGTACTTTCATCAAGTGGATCAGAGTGAATTTTCCCTTCAAGCTAAATTTCTGCAAGCATAAAATATGAGGCTTAAAGGAACAGGTTAACATTTTTGGAAATATGGTTATTCGCTTTCATGCTCAGAGTTGCAGAAGTAAGTGTAGATGAGAAGATCGTTACCCAGCCCAAGTTAGAGCAGTCTTAACTTAGCTTAGCTTAGTTTAGCATAAAGACTGCAAACAGGGGAACCTATAGCCCCAGCAAGAAATTGTCTCACGAGTAACCCTTTGTCATGTCTACACTTTTGTTTGGATTGAACAAAAAAATCATATAACCATATTTCCAAACAGGTTGCTCTATCCCTTTAAGATGCTTTTGGGAAACGGGGGCATGGGTATATGCTAACTGCTACCTGTCCTAGATTAACTCACCTGAAAAGATGAATGGCTTGAGTCCATCACCATAGTCCCCTCAGTGTGTTATCCTGCCCGTCAGAGACAGCACAAAGCAGAACAATATGCTGCAGGCTGATCTGACATCAGTATAATTCATAAAGCTCTGCAGGCACATCAGTGTCAGGCATATGCCGATGCTGTTTAATTACTAGACAGAGATAATCCACAGGTAATTACTCCTTTTTATTAATTTCCATTTTTAATGTCCCCATATCCATTCATTTACTTGTTGCAGCTGCTGAGGGGCTGTGGTGGAAGACATTATGTTTTTAGGGAGGTTTCATTTCAAATTTTGTGTTTTCCCACTGCATGGAGAGCAGCCATTAAACTGATGTAAATAATATGGTAATTTGGCAAAACTTCAGACTTCAATATATTTTATATCCAGATGCAATATTGTTGGCGCTGTGCCTCAGGCAATTATGTATCAACACTACATACAGCCAAGTCTTGGTTCCACATAATAAACTCTGTAGTGTATTCCTATTCTTCTTTTTCTTCCTTTACGCTCCAATGTCTCGGTCTGTCTTTTCTACGTTAAAACACATTTTTCCAGCTGTGTCAGATCGACACCCTGAAGTGAATTTTTTAGGGCTTGACCTTCTCATTCTTGAGCAGGAGTCTATTATTATTAAGTATTTTACTAAGGTCGTTTGTTTTTTTCATTGAGAAAAGAGGAGGGGAGTGTGAAGACAGGAGCACATGGGGGCTGAGCAACCCCAAACTAGAAAACTGTCAAGACAAGACAATGGCAGACTGGTACAGCATGGAGGAAAGTTAAGGAACATAAAGACAACAAAGTGTTGTAAGAAAGAATAGGTTGTGGAGAAAAGCGGGAGAGCAGGATCATTATGTTTCACCACAGAGTACCTTCCTCGGACATCATTCTCCCTCTTCCAATTAAGCCCTCCAAAAACAGATCCCTGCAGACGGGAGGCAGGCACTCAGCTAAGACCCTCAATGTTTCCCACTGGTCCAGTTTCCCTGGAAAGGCAGTGGATCAGTGCAACTGCAGCGCTGATGTGTCTGAGAGACTGGGACCTGCTTTGTCAAGATGAGGAAGCTCCAGCTGTTCTGTTGCTATAAGGAACTGAGGACGCATCCTTTACCAGAATAAAATGAGCTTGCCTGGAGAGAACAAGAGTTTGTGGATTTATAGCAGGCACTTTCAGCACAAGCAAAATGGTTCTATGATGTAATCAGGCCTACCATCAGAAGAGACACAGCTCCTCTGTGCCTTTTGTCTGTCAGATACTCGCGCATCGGAGCATCTAACGTTTCCTTGTCTTGCATCATAATTAAGTCTTTCAAGGTGTGCGGGAAACCCAACCATGACTTGGCTCTTTGTTGATGACTCATCATAATCATCCCCATTACCCACCCAGATTTCTTTCTTCTTTCATCTCCATAAATCATGGGCGTCTGCAATTACATAATAGCCTAATCACTGGCTCTTCTTTCATTGCCCTGAAACCTCAAAATTAATTCTAATACAGATGGATTTGATCAGCAAAGATTCAGTTGAAATTCATTTGAGTTTTCTTCAATGTGCTGAGAAATGGGAGTGTACTCTGTGTTTGTGTTTGTTTGTGTGTGTGTGTGTGTGTGTGTGTGTGTGTGTGTGTGTGTGTGTGTGTGTGTGTGTGAGAGAGAGAGAGAATGACAAAAAAACAGAGAAGGTGCTCATATCAAACAACGGTACAATGTGTGTGGAGACAGTAAGTTTGTTGTCAAGGATGCACATCTCTATCAGAAGGAAATTAAATCTGGATGACGGCACAGCAGCAATCAATTAATCCTCCATGAAGTCAGGACAGAGTCATAGACACACATACACACCAGCGCACACACACAGATAAATAGCAGTGATATGGCACTTTTTCTAACTGTCCTTTGTGCAGTAAGGCAACTGAGAGTGGAGCATTTAACTGTTTCTATTTATACCTATGACCTTTGCAAGTTAAGGTTTCTGAGAGGCTGTGTGTCATTGTGTGTGTATTTTCATTCATACAGTGCAGTTTTTGTAGCCTTGTCCAGATGTGTGCCTCGATGCAATCCTGTCTCTGTTTTCACTTTGTCATTATGGCGTATTGAGTGTAGATTGGGGGGGGGGATGAATTTAAATGACATTAGCATAAATCAGCAATATAACGAAATGTGAAAAAAGTGAAGGGGTCTTTGTGAATGCACTGTATACAGGAGTGTCATCAAGCTAGAAAAACTGCAGGAGAGAACACCCACACAGTAACACAATTAGTGTTGAGTTTATGCAGTAAGTTATTGGCCTTATTGAACCACAAAACAGAATGAATCTCAAAGCCTGATAGTTCTAGTGGCTTGTGAATAATGATTTCTCAGCTAGGTAATTTGATTTATCATTGCATACTTTTAGCTAGAGTCTACTTTTTCTTCATTTGTGAATTGATTCCCAAGGTTGAGAGACAGCAGGATGATGGTACTCTGGGGTTTGTTTGAACTCTTTTTTTCTTGATTACGTACATGGGAGAGATTGAAAGCGGCAGAGAGAGAGACAGCGAGAGAGAGAGAGAGAGAGAGAGAGTCTGGCATGAACATAAAATAGGATCCATCAATATCACAGAGGCACTAATTATTTTCATAGCAAATGATTTGATGGCACAGTGCTTTGTCTGCTTTACTTCCTCTGTCCCTTTCTGCTTGATCCCATTTAATACCTTGTCCACAGTGTATTACATTAACTCTGCAGCCATTCCTCTTCATCAGTAGTTCGACTCCTGATACCTTTTGTCCACATAAGATATCAGTCTGGTCACTCAGCCAACACAGAGACAGAAAAAGGAAGTAGATGGACACAGTAGTAGTGGCACTGTGTTTAACCACTGGTTGCTGCTTGTCGGGGTTTGTGACAGCCAGAGAAGCCTTGTCAAAGAAATACAATGCTGTAATTCTTCTGATAAGCTCAGACAGGCACAATACTACTAAAGCAGAAGGGCTTTTGTATCCATATGCAATGGGGAAAAGAAGCCTGCATGGTGTATTTTGGGACTGATTCCACTGAGGTGTATGTATACATTGGCAGAGCGCATAAGATAAACAGTGAATATAAGAAGAGCTTGTTCACCAGCGTATCCTCCCAAGAGTATGGTTCCCTTTATACATGACAGAAATATCAAAGGCCTGTTTGATCTCACCGCCGGCTTTTCACCCTCCGAAACAAATCGACACGGTTCAGGGCCTTTTTTTTTTTCTGAATAGCTGCTCGTTGGAGTTTTGATGATGAAATGTTGCAGTCTGTTCAATCCCTCATGCTCTGAAGTTCTCAGCTCCTCCCTTTGGTGTTGGTTCTTTTACCAGTTCTGTCTCTCAAGTCTGGCATACTTCTTCTTCACAGTTCAAGATCTCACCTCATGTGTGGTTGTGCGGGCTATTTGCATCTGGATGTGCTTCAGGCTGGCATTTTGTGTATGGAGGAGAAAGCAGAGGTATGGGAAAAGAGGGACAGGGAGGGAAGGGACGCAGTGGAAGCAGATAAAAGTAATGACAGAGGGAAATGGAGAGCAATATGGCAGCTTAGTTAATTGTAAATGCTTGGCATCACACTCCCATCCAATCTTAATGCCACACACTCACACTGTTACAGGCTCTTAACCGTTCCGTCTGGTCCAAGTTACTCTCAGTGTGCTTAATGTCCACCAATTAGGCTCGGGCTCGTTTTGGACTGAGCATGTCTGATTATTTGTCATTTGTCCCATCAGAGCTGTGTTGCTGGACTCATAACTGCAACTTAATTGGCTAGGAGACAGAACACTGGGTCTATATGGGTGCTTAGGCTGGCTACTTGACTGATGATGATGGCTAGTGAGGGACCAAGAAAGCCTATCTGTGGGGTAATGGAGACTGAATGGATAGTGCCCTGCAGATGTGTTATGTTTTCTATTTAGCCCACATAAGCCCTCGCGTCTAGACTGGAGGTGCCTATTAGAGGTGTGCTGTGGTGGTGTCTGCGCTCCATGATCAAACCTAAACATGGCAGCCACGGCACTCTGCATGCAACTGCAGAGTCAGTATATTTTTTGGACAGGACAGACAGGGAGCACCTCACCAGACAGATAAATGAACTGAAACCCTCTGTAAACAGGACAGGAGAAGAGTAAAGACTAGAGAAGTGGGCGTGTAGCCATTTTATTTCCTTGTGGACCAAACTAGGGTGAGGAAACACTCACTCAACAAAATAACACTAAGTTGCCCTTTAGCAAGGCACCCAGAGATACCCTGTCGAGCTTTCTTGTTAACAAACACAGTTATGTTGATTCAGTAACAAAAAAAGCAATGAATTGATCCCAATAGCTTTCCCCTCTGTGCTAGACCTCCACTGTTGTTCAAAAATGTATCACTGAGTCACACTGTTGCACCAAGAGACATGTTCCTTTGATACCCTCAACATGGGCTCTGTAGTTTACTTTGAATCAATTCCACATGGTGCTGAAAATACCTTTTGATAAAATTACATTGCCTAGTTATTTTACGAAATAACAGCCTTTTTTAAAAAATGAAAGTGCAAGTATGTATGAAATGTCTTAAATGGGCTTGAGGCTGAGGAAGTCAGAAAGCATTCAGAAACAGGCAAGCGTATTGTTGCTTGTGATCTTTTGGGTTCTGTTGACAATAGCAGCCAGCATTAATAATAGTACTGTTAGCTTCATTTTTTTTAGTCTTCTCCTTCCCTTCAGAGAAATGACAGGAAATCCAGGGATGTCACATAGTACCTATCTCATTTGATAGACATGGCCAGTCTTTGAGGTAAACACTTGTCTCATTTATCATCACTCTCGGCAATTTGTTGTCTTCTACTGTGTGTTTTTCTGGCTTGTATATTTGCTATACCTTCCTCTACAGTCAACAACAATGTGTATAGTGTCCTAAGAACTACATTTGCTTGTACGCACACATGTGCGTCCTCATGTGGAACATGTAAAGCATGAAGTACAAACAAAGCAGCAACCTATTTGTCAAATCATTGCTCCATTACACCATTAGTGGTCAAAAATTCTGCAGGGTACCTTAAACTCCCAGTGGATCTGCACATTGGCCACCAGTGGACGATTGTGTTTGCCTTGGTTGTGAATATATAAGACTGTGCGAATGTGATGTGCAATGCTGGAAAAGAAGATAAGTACACGGCCAACTTTCCATGGGTAAATAATTGTTTCAAATAAACAGAGAGCCAGTGCTTTGTCGATTAGGACAGATGGACAACACCTCAGCAGATAAGACTGCAAAATGCAAACAGATAAACAGTCAGGCTGATAAGACCCACTGGATCAAGCTGTGAATAACTGGATCTGGTTCAGCGGACGAGTGGAAGGAGCAGAGTCAGTGGAAGGAAGAGCTGATATGGTGTGGAAATAAAGGACAACAGAGAGGGGGCTTGGGTGTTTCCATAAATAGAAAAGTAGTCAATATGTCCCTAACTGCATGTTGGAGGAAGACAGGATGAGAGTGTGTGAAAAGAGGAAAGCAATGGTGGAGAACAAGGGGTCATAACTGCTACAGCTTGTATGAAGTCAGGCTGAATCTCTTTATTTCACACCTCGCTTCCATGACCACTCTCTCCTCTTCAGCTTCTTCATCTTACAAGTCCTATTTTATTAAGGAACATGAAGATATTCTCTGAGCCACTTTCCCATGTACTGTAACCATAACAACCAGGGGAGTGATCATTGTTCTGGTATTCCACCCTACACTTGTGCACAGTGTGTGCTCTATTTGACTACAGGCCATAGTTTCATCCTTTTTACGACTTTCTTCTCCCCAGTTTGGAGTGTTCAGCTCCCCTGCATCCTCCCCCTGAAGTTGGAGGATGTGAAAAACCTTGGGTCTCCTCCGATACATTTGGTGTTACCAGTCAGTTTTTCCAACTGCCATGAAAGAGCTCAAACAGGAAGCTGTAACATGGTGAGATGCTCTTGGTCTGACCAACCAATAGGAGTCATTAGTGCAGCAATAATGAAGGACATGAACAATGAAGGACATGATCCATAACTGGTTTCCCACAACAGGTTAGCTGAGTGAAAAGAACCAGAGAGAGAAGAAAGGGCACAGCTGGCTTTTGTTGGCCTGGGTCACATGTTATACAGTTACCAGTAGTAATTGTCTGTTAGGTTGCTGGGTGGGTTTCACACCCAGGTGTCAAAGTTGCAGGATTCTGGGGAGACTGAGTTGAAATGGCCCTCTTTTGTCTATAGAAGAAGAGAACAGGTTGTCTCCACCATTTGAATGGACTGAGGCCCAACACTATCATAATTACTACGGCTGCTAAAAGTCGCCTAACAATAAAATGTAACTATGGGTCGTAATAAGATGACGACCTTTGGGGTAGTTTTTTTCAGGGAGGACAGTCTCTGCCATCCATGCACCCTGAACACGGATGTATTAAGAGAGCTGTATGTGGCTCTGGTGGTCAGTCTAGTTTGTCACAATGCCAATCCATGTCACCGCAACAACAAAAAATCCCCTGCATTCGCAAAAAGCATTTTACCTGTGGACCACCATGATTAAAGAGGCATCTGTAAAACTTTTCATAGGACACCTCTGACTTAAAACAAGGTCAATCAAAACTCTTTAATGGAGTTTTTATGAAGGTTTTTATATTTGCAAAACTTCCCAAAGCCTAGAAAAAGTATTTTCATGTTTGATGATGTTATGACATCATCCAATTTTAAGTGTATCAGCTGAGTGGGCAGGATCCTGGACAGTAACACTAAATGAACAAATCAGGAAGTGCAAAAAAACTTGGCTTATGCACTCAGAAAGCAATTTTCAAATGAATGGTTGCCATCTCAGAGTGTGTTTTACAGTTCCTATAATGCATTCATATCCCTCACAAGGTCAAATCAAAGGTGTAGAACCATGGTACACTATGATGTGGGTATGATGTGATCAAAAGTTTAGATTACATGCCATGTAATGGCACCTATAAGTAAATTTAATTTGTTGCTGATTCTCAAAAGAATAGAATAAAAAAACAGAATGAAATAACTTCTGCTTCCTTCTTTCTCTATGATAATACAGAGCAAAAACATTCACAGTTTCCTCGTTGCATATCAACCATGTGCCAGTTCTTCATAGTCTTGTTGCATCGCTAAATGTGAAATTGTTGTTTATGCTGAATGTGGTTACCATAAAACAGTGTCTGACACTTTCCTCACAATTGGCCTTTGGTTCATATGAAGCCCTTTTTTAGCAGCAGGTCTTGATATCTGTACTTTATCTGCAGGTTGAGTTTGTGTATTTTGGAATCAAGCAGTAATCTTATAAACTTGTGGGTATACACATTTTTTGTGTAGAATAGAGAGGAAACTGGGTCTCTGTGTGTCACATCATGGGTTATCACTTTGTTAGTGAGTGAGTTAGCTCTGTGACCCTGGCCGGGCCTATAGGAACTGCTGGAAGAGTCTTTAACTTTGGGTTCATATACTGTATGTGTCTCATCAGTAGAGATTCTTGCCATTGTGGTATTCATCTCATTGCCATGGGACTAAAAGAGGCCTTTTAAAAGGGTTCAGAAAGAGGAAAAGAGACATGGAAATAAATAGAGACATAGGTGAAAAAAGAAAACACACACAGAGAGACGCACATAGAGTGACAGTGAGCTGTGTGAGTAATACCAAAGCCAATCTTATGGAACTAACTTTCAGAGAAGAATTCCTGCTCCACAGCTAGATCTTCTACCCACCTTATTATCTGCTCCTGTTTTTTCTGTTTTGTTTTGTTTTTGTGAGTGTTTTCCCTCTGTTTTTCCATCCCTCCCTGACAGCAAGGGGCAATTGGTTTAGGACTGATACACCTGTACTATCCTCAGGCCCAGCTTTGTTGCAAAAGGGGGCAATAAAGAACAAGATTTCACAGTAGAACGTGGATTTCTTTGTGGAGTGACATAATACTTTACATGTAAACAGCAACACGTTTATTTCATCTTCTGTCCTTAAACTTTCTCCTCTCCTCTCCTCTCCTCTCCTCTCCTCTCCTCTGAGACACTTACGTCGGCCAGACAGACAGCAGACTGGATGCTATATCTTTTTTTATTTCTTCTCCTATTCCCTCACTCTCTCCCTCTTTCTCTCTGTGCCTCTCTCTTCAGTGGTGATGTCACTGATGCAGAGATAAATATGTTGCTTTAAAGACCAGCTCACTGCTGAGGGACAGTCCGCAGTGCGGAGAGGTAGAGGAGGGAGACAAAGAGAGGTTTAGCAGACTGAAACAATGTGAGAAAGACAGAGAGAACAACTTAGTTTTAACCAAGCTCCGCTCTATCAGTGCATACATGCCATGATGCATGACAGACAAGTAGAAAATGAGTGAGTGGCATAGAGAGGAGGAAGGGGAAATGGCATTGTTTCAGTTCATGTTTTATATATGCCTGACTGCTCAGTCACAAATCAGTGGGCTAAGCTGAAGTAGAATCAACAGAGGGGATCCCGTGGTAGAGATTTAAATAATGATACACATCATTTCCACACACACACACACACACACACACACACACACACACACACACACACACACACACACACACACACACACACACACAACCACGCCCTTCCTTGTGCACACAGGCATTCATAAACTTCAGCAAACACCCAGAGAAAGAGCAGGCTGAGTTTTGGCACGTGGAGATGTCTTGCAGTAGAGGTGATTTATAGCCCGCCAGCTCATCCCTAGATGAATTCTCCCATGAATCATTGCACCTGCAGTGGTGATGGCAGAGAGGGCTGTGTCACTGGCTGCTCCTTTTGTTTGGCCCCGTATGACTTTGTTTAGAAGGAATTGTTTTGTTTTCTTTGCTGCTCATGTCTTCTCTCTGAAGTAAATTCTATATTCTACAGCTTTTTTTTTTTTTTTGTCTCCGACATGTCCAAGTCATGTCTACCTGACCTATGGCAGAATCGTGGATTATGAAAGTATGGATATGGAGGGTTTGCAGCTCAAACTTTACTTAGAAAGACACAAGGACACACAAATCCTAGTAGGCACGCAAAGTACAAAGGATCAGGCGGAGGCAAAATCCAAAACAAACACACAGACAAGGTCCAAAACACAATCAGGATCCAAACAGGCAGGCAAAGAACAGCTCACTGGAAAGCTAAGGCGCATGGCACAAAGACAATCTGGCAGAGAGCAAGTGGAAACAGACCAGTATATATACTAGGGAGCTAATGAGGAAATAGGGAACAGGTGAGCAGGTGAGTCGGGAGGAGGAGGAGGTCAGGTATTCCACTGGCAGAGGCGGGCAGGTGGGAGTGGCAGGGCCTGAAATAGCACCAAAATTAGAACATGTATGCACAAACAACTGGACTGAAAGAATGAAAGGATACTTTGCGTTTTGACTCACAGTAAATAAACTTTATTACTCAATGCGAGACTCAATATAATCTTTCTGTTCTGTTCTTCTGATCTTTGCGAGGTATTGCTACTTTCACATAAGTAAATGATCGTTTGACACTGTGTCGACGTGCACAGATGCGTATGTTGTAGAGCTTGAACATAGCGATTCCTAGTGTCTGTACCATATTCGTGCTCTTGCTTTGCAGCACAGCCCTCTCTGCCCCCTATTTGCTGTGTCGTCAGCGGCTGTGTCCTCATCCTCAGTGTACGTTAAGTGCTGAGTTGCGTTAGTTTAAGCCCAGATAGACCACAGGCCTGCACACACATTTGTTTAGAAAAACGCAGACGCAGCTCAAGTTGGACACTCTTGTCAGAGTCGGTAGGGAGTGGGAGGCTGAGGAATTTGCTGAAGGATTTTCTGCCTCCATGTCTTTAATCACAATGCTAATTAAAGTTTACTGGCTAATTGTGGCTGAGATAGTGTTTCTGTATGGTGCCTACTTCTCTGTGCTAGTGCCTGGCTAATTACAAAGCTAATGGTCTATTGGTCTGCTCTGCTGTGGACACAACACTAATGCATAGACAGTAAACTGATGGATTACAGTCCGCATTCATCAGTTCTGGTCCCACTGGAGCTTCCCAGGAGGTTCAAGGCTTTCGCTCCTGCCCAGCGATGAAACTGGAGCACTGGAACTCCTCTTGTCATTCTGCCACAGCAGTCAATAGTTGTCATTTCATGCCAGCTCATAAGACTTCTTATCAACACGTAGTCTTTGTCACAATTAATCCGCAGGCACACATGAGCTTGCACCTGACAACAGACTTTCATGCATGGTCACCTCTCTCCAGTCATGTTACAGCATTGACAGCTGGTACTGACGGGCTGATACCCTGAGGCCGGTGCTAGGTGTGTGTAATGTTTGTGCATTCGTCAGCCATAGCAATGATTAACAGGGTTAATTTGGCACAGTGAGACTCTGATTATTCCGCAGGATGACAAGGAGCTGCTGGAAAGCTGTCAGAGTGCTGTTGGCAAGTCGCGCTCTACCTTGACATCATGTCTGACTTCTGTCCTTGCAAATCCCAGCAGAGCAAGTCAGGGTGACACACAGATCTTCAAACTCAGATTACCTCTGTGCGCCTTTGTCTGTGTGCTCACTCGGTTTAGCAATTTTCACTAACACCTTGTCTGTGGAGTGTACCATCTTGCCTTGCAGTAAGCTTATACATACAACCAGTGGCCTTGCAGGGAGCTGCACACATGAACAAAGAGGTGGACTATCCATGGGGATAAAATACAAATTACACACCAATAATATATTACCGATACCACAATCTGAATTCCTCTACTTTGTCATCCTCGGGCATGCTGGAGCTCAGCTAGATAACAAGGATTTCAACCAGCATTCCCAAGAAACGAAAGCACAAAGCTTCCTTTGAAATCCTATCATTCAATACATACACTCTCATATTTAAAAGAACTGATCTAGCCTGTGTGTTGGATGTGGAATTCATGCAAAAGTCTGAGGTTATTCAGTCTGCTCTACACAAAAGCACGGGGATGGCACTCTCAGAAGGCAAGCCTATTATAAACACGGCTTTCCTTTGAATGCTCGTCTGTGTATGTGTGTGTGTGTCTGCTTGTTTGTGTCAGCGTATTCGTGTCCTTTGCCTTTGTAATCGGATCTCTGTGATGCCTTGACTGTTTGTCAGATGAACCAAAGCCCTCTGTAGGCAACAAATGATAAACACAAGGGTAAAGAGAAAGAGAGAGAGAGAGAGAGAGAACTATTTGAATTAGGGATTCGTCTTTCGTCGCTGCATGCTTTGAAGCTCGGGAGAGGCCTGGTGATCGGATCAAGGATGCTATAAGAAATGGGATAAAGGAGGGGAGGGGAGTGGTGGGAATGAGATTTCCCTCTCTCTGGGAATATGGGGATGTTCTGAGATTCCTTCACTTATGCACGCTGACAGCAACACTAAGCATGTCATCATGATACTAGTGCATGTGTTCGTGAATGTGTGTGTGTGTGTGTGTGTGTGTGTGTGTGTGTGTGTGTGTGTGTGTGTTCAGAGCTCTTTAGATACTTGCATCACACACTGTCAGAGCTCTCTTGATACTGGCGAATATTAGACAGACCCACATACACACACACACACAGAGGCACATATTTCTAATGGCAAATCATGTTTGAGTCCTCATCCACCGTATCAGATCCTTGATTGAATTAGATCAGCATGTTTTGGCCTTAAGAGGATTTCTACACATGCATTTTGTATGAGACTGTAATCGGCACTGTTACTATCACTGCTGCTATTCAGGGAAGAGGATTATTAGTGCGGATTACAGGCAACTATTTAAGAGAATCTTCAGAAAAACATTATATACCTCCCACAGCGTGAGCACACGTCGCCAGCAGAGGGAAAGAAATGATAAAACGGCAAAAAAAAAGTAGAGAAGAAAGTGTTATGCTCTGTGTTTTGCTCCACCCCCTACCCGTGATACAGAGTATAATAGCTTTGATACAAGATATGAGATTTTTCTTGCAATTTTAGCCCGGTTACTTTTTTGTGCTGACCCCATTCCTTTTCTATCTGCGTCTTCACTTTAACATCCACTGTTAACTATGTGTCTGTGCCATTACTGCAGTGCCCTGCCTCGCCCCGCTGTCTGACGTATTGATCAGGACAGCCTCGAGCTCTCTGCATTGTAGTTCCCTGGAGCCCAGATGCTCTATACAGCTCTGTGCATGGGCTAGAGGTGTATGCTGACTTGAATAATTTGTTACCACCTTGAGTATTAACCAAAAAGCTGTATACATACTGTACATGCTGCTGATGAGATGAGTACACATACCTGCGTAAATAAACTTGCACAAATCATCTTTTATTCAAACTTTTGTCATTGTTTTCTTTTTCTTTTGGCTTGGCTTTTATCTTTTTTCCGGGTGTCTGTCTTTAATTCTCTGGTTAGACTACAAGAGCAGAAGCAAGTTTATCTCCCTCTCGCGCTCCCTCTCTCTGTCTGATCCCTGTGGTGTGTGTGTGTGTGTGTGTGTGTGTGTGTGTGTGTGTGTGTGTGTGTGTGTGTGTGTGTGTGTGTGTGTGTGTGTGTGTGTGTGTACCTGCGCCCTGTCTCTCTCTGTGTGCCTTGAACTGTGCTTTGGAGTAATTACCTGGAGAGGCAGAGAAATGAGAAGGAACACCTGACCTTTAAGTCTTTATCAGCCTGCAGGCCTGGAGGGGGACAACACATACACACACACACACACACACACACACACATAAATACACTTACACATCCTCACATCATACGCAAATGTTCTCTGGCATGCAACTGAGATAAGCACACACTCACACAAATAGTGCCAAAAAACAATAATGAGACACACAAATAGAAGTCTGTCTCAAATGAGCTCACACATACACACACAATCATTTTCTCCTGGAAACAAATGGCGGTGTGTGCACTGGTGACAGGCCATCTCAGTGAGGGATTTGGTTACATCAGCCAGGCGCATATGGCAGGCCTTAATTACACTTGCCCACAGATGCACATAATTGATCATGTAATCAATTAATTAATGTGAGCCCCCTTTGTTAGTGGCCCATGAAGCCCATTTGCTTTTACAGGTCATTAAAATGATGAAGGGCTGGAAGTAAGGTTATAAAAGAATATACTCATGGACAAGTAATGGCAACAATAAGGTAGAGAAATAAGAAAGTAGGGAATAGGTCCGTACAGTATGAGTGTGTGCGTGTTCGTGTGCTTATGCTTGTGTGTGTGTGAGAGAAAGTGCCTGGAGATGATTACCTATTCGTGTTATTACTCTCACAGGCACACATGCACAAAAATATTGTAGATACACACATACACCACACACACAAGAACAATCACGTCTACTCCCCCTGCACAGCTGTCTACAACTTTATGGAGTAATTGTCTACTTCTCCTGCACATGGCCTATTTCTAACTTTGCCCCACTTGTGTCTTCTCCTCCCTCCCTCTCAGTCTTTTACATTTTCTTACTATCAGTAACTAGCTTTCCTCCATTTTTCCGTTTGTCACCAGCTCCCATTCATACAGCACCCATCTGGTTACACAAAATCACACACACCAGTCAGAGGGAGGCAGGTGTGTGATTGTGTTGACAAATGGAAATTAATGAGGAAGAAAGTTCTCCTTTTTTTTGCAATGGAAAAAAAAAATCCAGCTGATTATTCAAATCAGACTTGGCTTTGTAGCGGTGAAATGAGCTTGGCACTCATTCAAAGGGATGAAGCAGTAGAGAAGGGGAGAGAGATGTAAGAAACTTACTTTTTTCTTTTTACAAGGATTTCGCCAAACCATCCCATGTGTCAGATAGTTTCCCTGAGGGGGATGGAGGAAGGGGGGTTGATTCCTTTTAGCTGAAGAGAAGAAGGGAATTGTCTGCCCATACCTGTCTATCTTGTTTTCAGGTTACTCAACACTGGCTGCAGAGAGCGGAGGAGACTGAAGCAGTGATTTAACACATGACTGCTGTCTCACTTCATCAGTGTCCTGTCATCTCCCATTCAACCACAACCCATATACCCACAATCCCATTCTCCTATTGCTTCATCATCCACTCAAGCACCCTGGCTTGTAGAGATAGTTACACAGTATGTGTCAGTCTAGCTCTCTAACTCTGAAAGTCTAAAAACCAAAAACCACGATTTTACATTTCATGATTTTCCGCAGTAAAACCACACAAATCAATACTTAATTTGGCGGTGTCGTCAAGTGCAGCTTTTTGTAGTTGGTCTATTATTTATTTGTCAATTAATGAGTGATTAGTGATGAGCTCAGAGACTTTCTATCTGTCTGCTATAGTGTGTGCTTTATTGCTGGGGAAGCCAAAGGGGGAAATTTTCGAATACTACACATAAATCAACAGGTTGTCCAACCTAAACAGCCATTTGGGTCGTTTGTCCTTACCCTTGCACACAGGGCATAGGAGTGTATCGGACCTTTGTCATCATGGTAACAATAATGAACATGAAGTTATGTTTTCAAACAGTCACGGTTTTGGTTTAGGAACAGAAACAACTTGGTTGGGATTAGGAGAAGATCGTGGTTTTGGGTTTTAAAGAAGTACCTTTTGAAGCTCAGCATGATTATATAAACACATGGTTAGGTTTGTGGAATGGTTGTGGATAAAAGAAACAATTGACTATCAGTTTTACACAGGAGACAAAGAGCTGTGTCCTGTGTGAAAGTTCTGTGTCTCCTCCCAATGTTGACTTTGTCGCTCTTTATACTACGTCACCTGACTTCCTCCTTTGTTCTGGTCATAATGACTGTGGCCACTAGAGGTTGCCTAGCAATAAAACATAACTATGGGGCGTAATAAGCTGCTCTGCTTACACTGATAAACTATGGACTGCTTTGTTTCTCATTGTGTCTCATGATCCTCAGCAGATAGAGTTTGCCCATTTCTAAACAATAAGGTCTTCTCGTCCATGCTGGCTTAAAAGTTGAGACAGAAAGTTCATTCTTGAATTTGGTAATAGTTGTTGACAAATACATACAGACCGCAAGGTCCATTTAATAGCAGCTTAGCACTGGCAAAAGTCCATCTGCTGAGGACCTTGTGGTGAAACTGTTGTTAACTCTACACCAGCCAAACCAGCCGAACCAGCCTCCCACCCATAGGTTATGTAAATTTCACGTTAGACTGTTTCAAAATCTTATGCTGTCACCAACAGCTTCAGCTTTGCAGCAGCGATCGAATTTCTAATCCTGAAGAGGACTTCTAGCTCCAGCTTGAACACCCACCACTGTCATTTTGAGTTTTTATTTGCATTGCTGAAAAAATTTTTGCTGCAGTGATAGAATTGTCTTTATACAGCTCAAAAATAGTTTTAATATTAAGGAGAAGCTAATTCATACTTAGAAATCAAAACAAAGCTTTACAGTATTACACAATTAACTTGCAAAACCTTTTTTAGTGTGCCAAGTGTTTTTGGCCATCCAAGCTATCCATAGTTCATTTGGCTTGCAAAGTTGTCTATATGTGTGTTTGTATTAAATTTAATTTAGCTGAATTTCACTGACAAGCTTGCATTCATCTTAAAATCTGTTCTGTAAATGTGTTGGTTTGTAAGCATTAACTGAACAATCTGTCAGTAGTAAGCAAAGTAAGAATTATTTGAAGTGGATCAGTGTAAAGACACAGTATCATTATTCAGTTTGTTCTATTGTCCATAATCTTATATTTTTCATAGTCTTTACTGCTGCAATGACCCAGTTTCTCCAGAGGGATCATTAAACTTTCATCCTATCTTAATTTCTCATGAAGCAAAACCTCCAGGCTCTCCTGAGCTCGCTCCGAACCACACCAGCCCATGCAGCAGCATTCAGCCGCCGCCGCCGCTGAAATACACTACCACAGTGTGCTACATTAATTTCCCTATCAGTGGAGACAGAGGACAGCCAAGACTGGGAACGAAACGGGAAAGAGAGCAAGAGAGAGGGGAGTCATTATAGCTAGCAACAGTGCTGAATGACTAATGATCTATCAACTCACCGCGACTAAGTCAAACAGGGAGGAAGTTCGGGTTAACGGGTGCATGGAGGGTTATTTGCACATTTGAGCGCTTGGGCCAATAATAAACACACAGGCACAGAGATCACAGAGTGCTTTGCCTGCTTTCTGCATGGCTGTTGTCACATTGATTCATGACAGTACGTCCTGCTTACATACAGTCGATTTGTAATAACATTATCTGCGGGCTAAAGAGATATTTCATCCACCATTTGTATGAGAATATAGAGTAGTTAAATGTGAGTGCGTGTGAGTGTGTGCGTGTGTTTGTTTTGCACACCTGACAGACAAAGTTAATTGCCACTCAGAGACCTCAGGGCTTTTGAGAAAGCTGAAATATGTAAGACACTGTGAGCAGAAGAAAGAGCAAGAAAGAATCACTTACAAGAGTTGGATCCTGGCAGGTGTGTGTAATGGGCTACAGCTTGTGCCAACTAAAGCTCACATGGCCTTAATTAGGAGAGGAGAGGAGAGGAGAGGAGAGGAGAGGAGAGGAGAGGAGGAAACAAAACAGGGAATTTTTGCCACAACACAATGCAATGTCTTTTATAGTAAAATAAAATGCTTGAAGAAAAACGAGAGCAAGCGAAAAGAAAGACAACAAGAGGCTGACTTTGAGAGGAAAAGAGCTGCATAGAGCTGAAACAAGAGCGATGGCGAGTGGACACAAAATGAAAAACAATAAAGATATTACAGCCTGCACAAACTCAATATCACACATTGAGATCAATGATCCCATTAAAGACTCCAGCAGATGCTCCTTGTTAAGCAGAGACTGCTGCACATGACAAGTATTGACCAGCAATACAACTCCAATTTAGCATAGTGGACATGATGTCAAGTGCGAAATGATTATAACATATAGTACTTTTACAAGTAAAGGCCTACATATCAAACACACATGAGATGAGAGATAATGAGTGCAATCGATCAGCACGCCTTTCCTCCTTATGTGTGTGTGTGTGTGTGTGTGTGTGTGTGTGTGTGTGTGTGTGTGTGTGTGTGTTGTGTGTGTGTGTGTGTGTGTGTGTGTGTGTGTGTGTGTGTGTGTGTGTGTGTGTGTGTGCTGTGATCTGTGAACTGTGAACTGTGATGACAGAGGTGTTGCTGCTGCCCTCTCTGACATTTTGGCTCAGATGGAAAGTAAACTCTAAGATAATTTCCTCCTCCAGTGCTAATTACAGTGTAAAACTAATAAAGTAGTTGTGTGTGTGTGTGTGTGTGTGTGTGTGTGTGTGTGTGTGTGTGTGTGTGTGTGTGTGTGTTGTGTGTGTGTGTGTGCTTGTGTGTGTGTGTGTGTGTGTGTGTGTGTGTGTGTGTTGTGTGTGTGTGTGTGTGTGTGAGCGTGAGCCCTTATAAGGGAGCGAATTTCACGCATTGATGTTCATGATGGGAGCAAGAGGGCAGTGGTGTGTGAGAGAACGGAGGGGTGGAGGAAATGAATTAGGAGGGGGTGGGGGGCGGGCTGATGGGATTCTTGCTGTAATTTATGCAAACACTTGTCACCCCTCCACACCTGATCCTCCCGGCTTCTTTTACAGTGTTCTCTCATTTCAGAGCCCAGTGGACACAGTGTTTGCATCATTGCACAAAAGAGACAATTGTTACTCATTTTAAAAGTTAACAATAATACTTGTTACTCTCTGGGAGCAGTAATTTTAGTTTTTAATTTTATGATAAGCGCTATTTCATGTGTTTTTGCATCTTAAACTGTCATTGACTGAGTTTGTCTTGTACTTTCAAGTCAAAACTTGGGTCTCTGAAACAACTGTATTATACTTTATGATATTATTTTAAATATGTTTATTATCTAACTCAGAGTACCACAGGATCAATGCTGTAATGGAACAGGCTGGTGCTGAATGTGCACAATTACATAATACCTTTTCTCTTTACTCCACAGAGGAATGACTCAACAACATTTCTTTTCAGTGACCACTGTTTTCATCTTCGAGAGCATCTTAAGGTTCCCTGAATTTACTGCGCGTTAAACTGATTGAGCACTTAGCCTCTGCATTTCTTTAAGCGTCTGCTCTTGTCATTTTCCTAAAGTGGGTACTTCAGTGGGGTGACATTGTGTGTTATTTGCACTGTCGAGATTTTCAAATTGAGAACAGTGTTATTGTAATCCCCATAAAATCAAGGTACCTTGAATATTTCCACCTGGAGAAGAGAGAAGCTTTCACATCACGGAGGGCTCATTTCTATGCGCAGCAAATAACAGGGCATTTTCCTCCTTTCAATTAAAAACTAATTAACAACTAATTATAGTGACAATGACTCAGAGACTGAGAGTTGATTATTTGTTTTTGCTAAACCTCAAGATGATATTTAAGGGGGTTAATAACAAATGCAACAACTTTATACTTGCACTTGTTGTCAGTGGGAAATTATAATAAATAGATACATGCACTTTCATTTTAGCCCCTTTCATTTACACAAACCTACACTGTACAACTAACACATGTATCCTTTCCTTTTCACACACTAGTAAGCATGCATGCACACCTGCTTACACATCCAGCCGCCCACGTACACAAACGCACACACACACACACACGTGCAGTTCACCTGAAAGACAGACAGGCTCCCTTTCTGTACCCTTCAGCAAATGACAGTGGCATCAATGACATGGGTGTCTCTCTTTCAGAGTTTGGCTTTTTAAATTTGGCTCCATAAATCACTCAGCAGCGGGACACCTCCCACTCCCCCCAACACAAACACATCTGACAATCAATTCATCATGATAGAGTCTGTATCGTGTGTGTGTGTGTGTGTATGTGTGTGTGTGTGTGTGTGTGTGTGTGTGTGTGTTGGTGTGTGTGGTTGAATTTGCAGAAATAACTTTTGCCACCCTCATAACCCCACCCTCAGTGTAAACAAATGAAATTTAAGGTTGTATTTTTTTTATTAACTTATTACACCTAACATCTAAAACTATGTACAGTGCAAAACAACATCATTTTATGTGTCTTCACTCTCATATATACTGTCTGACTGTCAGTCATTACTATTAGTGATGCAGATTGCTGCGTAACAGCCGAACATGATTCATTTTGCCTCCACATGTAAAACCATCCACTTACAAAGAAAGGATGTTCACAGAGGAGTGTAAACAGGCTGAGACACACAGGGACGAGGTGTCTCATTATCAACTGTCCTCTCTCTCCTCCCTGTGGGTCAAGGTTCACGAAAACATGCTGAGGCAGCGCCGAGATTCACAACATCCATCCCGGACTGGCATCATATAGGCAGGCTAGTGTCTATCCATGTTGCTTGTATTATATCAAAACACGCATGAGTAAAAACACTCACACAATCGAACATAACACTCCTCAGCTAATAGGCAGAGCCGCTGTAGGCCTTGAGTGGCCTTGGGAGCCTAGTTAAAGGCTACAGGGAAAGGTTTGTATGTAAATGGGTCTATTTGCAGCAAGGGCAGGGTCAGAGGGGCCTCGTGCTGTTTAACATTAGCAGCAGCACCAACCATGAGTCAAGATGTCAATGCTCCACCATCCTCTAATCACCTGTAGGGAGACCATTAAAAGTGTGTATGTGGTTGAAGAGAGAGGATTTTCTATCATTACTTATGGTATGCCTCTCTCTCTGTGCGTCTCTGTGCTGTACGATACAGCTGTACTGTTTTTTTTTTTTTTATCTCTGCACATCTCTATGTATGTGAAGGGTTTATTGTTTGTTTGTGTGTTTATTCATCCATTTTCTCTTTTATTTCCGTCTATACACCCTGAGTGTGTCTGTGTAAATCTTTATATTTCTGCTTTATTTCTATGTGCCCATGTTTGTGTGTTGCGTGTTGGTTTTCATCGACAGAGCACAGCATTTAACAAGGGAGATGGGATGGAGATGAAAATAAATATATAGTGCCTATGAAAATGATTTCATCTCATCCTTTTATTGCCCCTCATTTCCATCCAATTATTGTGTGGGAGAGAGTGTATAGAACCACAGAGGGGGAGAAAATTTGAATCATTACACCCCAGTGTCAACATTAGTTTGTCTTCTTTTATGCCTGTGTTCGGCGTTATTCATTCCTCTCACCACAGCTGTGCACTATGAGCTCTGTTTTTAACATTAAGACAACTGCGATATATAACACAATTCCTGGAAATATGTTTCCTTTCTGCTGAAAAACAAATGAGTAACTTGCAACATGCTCACAAACGTTTGTCATATATATTCCTGCAGAGAATCTGACATTTACAGCTCATCACTTTCCTCTGTGTCTGCCATCTTTCTATAGCAGCACACTGCCTTTCCTCCTGTCGTATTGTTAATTGGTTTGACATTTCCTGCCTTTGACCTAAAAGAAACTCTCATTAGATGAGCCGACCAATAGGAGTGGTGGAATGTAGTGCGTGCGTGCGTGCGTGCGTGCGTGTGTGCGTGCGTGCGTACGTGCGTGCGTACGTAGGTATGTTTGATTGCCAGTCTGAGAGGTCACAAGCTTTTCACAGGCCAGATTGTTCTAATTTCCTCTCCCTTTTTTTTCACTTCCAGCAGATAGCATGGTGAGGCTCTGAGCACTTCCTGTACTGGTGCCTCGCTGTGCTATATTGCTTCCTCTTGATAATAATGTAATGTTAGATGCAGTTGGCAGGGTCAGAGGTCAGCTGTTGTGAGTGAAGGATTCCATCAATTCACAAGTAAAGTACCCTGTAACTGTCTACAGAGGTCTTGCACACAAGAACATGGCTGGAAAAGTACAGGTCAGAAAATAAACCATTTTCCGTTTGGAGAAATATGACCCCAATTTAAATGAGTTGTACACAGTAACTCCTTTGAACAAGCAGAAAGGGCAGTGTTTCTTGTTTTAACTTTCAGTTAGCGTACTGCTTATTAATTCCAATTATTGCATGTCCACAAAAAATCCATGATTTTGATTGGCTGGCTGGTGTGCATTAACTTTGAGTAACCAGATAATGTAAATAGACAGTTATTACTCTGGTTTAAGACAGCAGCAGTGAGGTTTAGCTAAAGACCTCTGAGGTAGGGTTATTTGTGTTGCTAAAAAGATAAAATAGATAAATAGCTCAATGACAACTGCACAAATATAATTTTGAATGTGTTTAATATTTGCATGAGTGCACACCAACTAATGGCAGGACAATGATTATTGTGATTTGATTCAGTGTGAGAAAACAAATCTCAGCAGCTGATTAGTTGCGCATTTAATTTTTTCATTGCAGAGAGATTAGGATTAGATCATTCTTTCTGTATGTAGCAGTAAGGTGGCTGGTGGGGCTTCCTCTTAATTAAAGTTGTTCTGTGTGTCAGGTCAGAGCCTTCAACATTAGGACCATTACCCCAAGGACCTGAGAATCAATGTAGTGGGAGAGGAGCATTCTTCTTTTTCTTTAACTCTATTGATTCTCATTTACCTCTACCCATTCACCGACCATCCACTGCCCCTGCCCAGTATCGTAAGGACGAGCAGGAACAGAGCGACCAGAGGTGAATTCATGGACTTTGCAAGCACATATGTCTGTCTGTGGGTGGATGGAGGTTTAGAACAGACACTTTGTATGTGTTATTCACAGTGGTGGAAAGTAACTAAGTACATTTACTCTAAGTACAATTTAGCAGTACTTGTACTTGAGCATTTCTATGTTGTGCCACCTTATGCTTCCACTCCACTACATTTCAGAGGGAAATATTGTACTTTGTACTCCTCTACATTTATTTCACAGCTTTGCTATAGTTCCCAGTTACTTTAAAGATGAAGACTTTACACAACTGATAATATGACAAGCTTTTAAAATACAACACATTGTTCAAGATTAAACCCATTTTTGACGTTACAAAAAGCAGTGTGTAGTCTGGGTCACATTTCAGATGTGTGTTCCCTCCAGACTTTTCACACATTTTCATTTCAGTAAATGTTCAAATAATCCAATATCTCACAAAAAAATCAATGATTAGAGTAAAAGTCCAAAAACTGAAAGCAGAGTTGTGTATCAGAACCTTTTTCATTCAGGACCTTAACTTGTAATTGAGTGTTTTTACATTGCAGCATTGTTACTTTTACTTAAGTAAAGAATTTGAATACTTCTTCCACTTCTGGCTATCTATTTATCATTTATATTCTTAATGAGCCCCCCATCACCTCATTTTCCCTCAAATTCATCACCTGCTCCGGTTCACTGCCTGTTCTCTCTCTGGCTGCCGTACAGGTGGAGGTGAGGAAACAGTATGTGAAAGTATGTACCGTGTTTCGCCTCAAGCCCTTCCCTTGATCTAACTTGCGCTCTATGTTCACTCTTCCCCCACCTCTTCTTCCAAGCTGTGTTGTATGTCTTCTGCATCCGTCTTTACAATAAAGACAGGAATGAAAGGACACCCTTCTGCCTTTTATTTTCTCTTGTCATTTATCAAACACATATTGTTGGTACAATATGTCAGCCGCAGCAATTACGAGAGTGGGCAGGAGCCTGGACCTTTAAGTTGTCTCTAAGTGTTTTATATGTGACATGTTTTACAGCTGTCTGCTTTGTTCAACAACGCCTCAATCTGTCTCACAATTAAGAAGTCAAACCTCTGACCTGAGCCAATCTATGGGTTACATTATATTATACTATATTATTAAAGCAAACAATAAAAGCAGAGTTGTATGTTAATAAAAGCTGGCAAACTGCAATACTACAAACTCTCTTTAAATAGAGCGAGACACAAGGTTGATGACTCACTCCGTGCAGTTTGGTTTGTATATTTTTCCCTCTTGATCATATGATTGATGGTCACACAACATCAGTATGATATTATTAGTACCATCAGTCATGCAGGCAAACTGAGGGCTGCTGGGGCCTCTATCTACCCAGAATAATGTAGAAATATTAGCAATACCCTTCACACACACACACACACACACACACACACACACACACACAATAAACTGTGTGTGCTATCTGCATGCACTGTTGCTGTGTTTGTGCTCATGTTCGTGTTTGCACCTACAAGGTTATATGGGAGAGTAGTGCATACATATATTAACCCTGGACCTGATCATGTATTCTACAACACCACTGCAATCCAGAGTCCTGGGACTTTTAACAGCACATTTTTCTTTGAGTTGGGAAATATTGGCTATTATTCAGGGCACGGTTATCAAATCTGACTTTTAAATTGTATACAAACACACATCACACATTCAGTGACATATCCTTTCCTCCGTATTCCCTCAAATGCATTTCCGTTCTATTTTCTCTGTTTGCTGTTTCTCCAGGGAGAAATCGTATGAAAGGTCCACAGCCCAGGGACATGCTCTGTTAATAGCCCCCCTAAATGAAGTCATCCATAATGTTACAGCCCTTTCATACACACACAGACACACTCACACATGCACACACAGAGGCACACATTCACCTCTGTCTGCGTCAGGACATATTGAAAGCGGAGTCCTTTGGGATGGGGATGTAAGAAAGGTAAATTTGACTGGATAAGAGAGCAAATGATTGAATGAGTGACCTTGGAATGGTAACGGAGACAAGAGACAGACGGGCAGATTTTGATTAAAGGTTGCAGTGGGTGATAGACAAGCTTGGGTTTAGCAGGGGGAGAAGAGTGGCAGGGGATGGACAAGGGTAATGGCAAAACTCTTTCAAGAGCAGGAAAGATTGAGCAGGAGATGAAGAGGGTTGACGAGGTAAAGTCTGATAGAGGAGAAGATGCCAGGGTCCACAGAGAGGTGTCTGTTAGCGCTCTTCAACTCCTACTTCCAGAGGAACAAACCTATTTTTATTGTTGTAATGCCTATGCATATTCATTTTTGATTCTTTGTTTGAAACAGCCATTAAATCATGATGCAGAATTTGCATCACAAATGCATCAAATAATCTAATGAGATGTAGCAAATAAGATATTTTTGGAATTAGTTTCTTAAGAAATTTCTCTGTTTAAGGCTAAATTTGTCTCATTGTTTCATAACTTTGGAAATGAATATCAAAGCTGGCCACACAAACAAGGTTTTAAGCGGAGCAGAGTTCTGTGGGCGTTGTTCCAGCATTGCAGCTGCGTTACGTCACCGGGAGCTGGTGTTTCTGTTCCTGGTTCCTCTCTGAATATTTCACACTGCCACAGCTCCTGGGCTCTCTCCGAGAGAAAGGGAACCATAATAAATTGTGCTCTGCCACATCGCCCTACTTCCCTCTACCCTCTCGCTTCCTTCTTCTCTACCTATCTCACTCTCTCTACTCTCACCCACACAGTTTCATTTTTTTCAACCTCTGGCTCTCAGTCTCCGTCCCTCGATTCCCTGTCTCTGCTACCACCTCCTCCCTTCTTCCCGGTCAGAGCGGTAATGGGTCTGAAAGATGTATGTGATGTAATCCAAACAGACTGCAGTTCTGTGTCAGGGATGCCGCTCCCTCAGCTCCTGCCAGCTGCCCCTCATCCACCTCCACCCACCTCCATCCTGCAGTCTCTGTTCAGACACAAGGAAGCATCTCCTCTGTGCTGCTGTGTCTCTCTGGCTCTGCTGCACTTTTGTTTCACCTTTTAATACAAGACGTCTGTTCAATCTGCAAGCTGCTCTCAGGCCGGGACCTTTGATACCCATCCAGCATGCTACCGAATTGGGCCGAAATACCACTGCGTATGTTCTTGTTGGAAGTGAGGTCACCTCTCCAGGAAATGTAGATAGAGAGTCGTTAAAGAATTATTAAAATCATCTGGTCTCACCTTTTGTGAGTGTGAGTATGCGGCAAAAGGTGAATCTCTACCTTTAGGATCAAGTCTTGTTTTTGATGTTGTTGGTGCATAGTAGCAGTTGTTTTGTTGCAAACTTTGCCGCTCTCATATTTCAGATATACTAGAAAATAAGTGGCAGATCATTGCTTGGCTGACCTTGTGAACTTTGGTGGCCCTCGGGGCTGCAGACAGGTGCTCAGCTGATCAAAGGCTGCATAAACGCATTGAACTTTTGTACCTGCATACATCACACTCCTCCTCTCTCAGTCGCATACTTACCAACTTTCTCTCTCTCTCTCTCTCTCTCTCTCTCTGAGGGGGAAGCAACCAAGTGTGTCTTGTCAAAGAGCGACAGCACTTTTATCTGTTCAAATAAAGACAGGGAAAAGAGTCGGGAAGAGAGAGGGAGATGATGTGGAAACAAAAACGTGTTTATGCAGGGACCAGGAGGATAACTAACGACAGAAAGGGAGAGACCAGCACTGAGGGAAGATATGGAGAAAGAAAGCAGACATTTTTAAAAGCCACATGTGTGCGTAATATGTGTTTAAATGTTGACAGGCAGGAATGTTAGATTACTTTTCCTCATCGCTACACACCTACTCCCATGATCATATTTTCTCTTTACTTTCCCTCTATTTTATTGCTGTTAAAGCACCCACCCAGTGAAAACTTCCACTGAACATCTTTGCATCTCAGATGATTGAGTGATTGACCTTCATCAAGACAGGCAGCTTCACTTGCTTTTTGGCTGGACCGCAACAGCGGGACAGGCCCTATGACTGACTGACTGACTGTTGCTCTTTCAAGATGAATTGGTGCAAACAGTGTCTATATTTTGGCATGTGTGGCCAAACTGAATTAAAGCTCTTTTATTATTTTTATCATTCTCATGTTTTTGCAATTTAGTATTTACTCCTCGTTTTAGTGGCTTACAAGTGTCAGCATCTGCTGTTTGCCATATGTACATCAATAAAACCTAAATATTTAGGCCAAGCTGTGAATGTGGGGCAATGATGTTCATTGCTCTAAATCTGTTGCAGGCCATGATACCATAATTATGCCTCAGTAATGTAGTGGCTCATTGATGCGGTGCTCTCCTGTTGCAAAGGTCTTAACTCAGCACTGACTCAAGTGAACGCAGACAGACAGACACAATGCATGGACTTTTAACACAGGGTACACTTGCAATGAATAATAGATCATGCATATGAGCTTATTCATTAGCACCTTGGCACATGCTGATTAAAATAACCCCTGACAGTGTTTTTATAGACACACACACAAGCACCATTTTCTCTGCTCAAAAGAGACAAACACACACACACACACACACACATGACAAAAACACACTTTTTTGTTTGTTCCCAAAACACCAAAAGCCTCCAACAGTGCTGTGTCGCAATGCAATCAGATTTAGGTCAAGTGCTGGATGGTGGCCGTATGACTCTGGAGCTGAGTTGTGGCTTTTTAACAGATTGGATTTGCCCTCTCAACTGCTCATGGAGGGGCACTTACTGTAGTTCACATAATGCTTTGAGCGAGTGGATTGAGCAGACTAAAGCATGAGATGGAGTTGGACTACGCCTTTCAGGGAACTTCCTGAATAGTTGGCAAGCATAGCAATAATAACACAATAACTTTTGGCCAAAAACGACATGGTGGTTCGTCATGTTTTTTGTATTTGAAATGTCCGTAGTCTTGTAAGAGTACACCTCTTTTTTTTACCTCCAATCTGTGACGAAGTTTCTGGTTCTATTTCATTCAGGATTTGGCTGTATCTGTACTGGTATTGTCCTGTGGGTTTCTCTGTGATGCTGACAGCTAATCGTTTAACTTCTTTTTTCTTCCACACTCAATTTCACTTGTTTCAACATGTCAGACAGAGTGAATCAATGTGACAGCAGCACTCTTATTCGCCTTGGCAGAAGATTCCATGACAAGGGCAAGTGATACAGGCCTTTTTTTTCTTTTTTAAATAGGACAAGTGGTTGTCGACAGGGGCAACGGTACCACATGAAAACAGTTTCCCGGCAACTGTTAAAGCTATGTCCTTTCATGTTTCTGTTGCCCTTATTGTTTTATTTCTATTTCTCAGAAATGGAGCAGTACACTCATACACACTTGCAGTACACATGCCAGTAGTAATTTCTGATTTAGCAAATCAGAAGTACACATTCAGTTGGCCGTCCTTTATTTCATATTAATATAGAGTGGATATTTCAGAATTTGGGGGCTGTTAGACAAATTTTAGGTTACTAAAGGTTACTCTCTAAGCTATTAAAGTAATTTACTTCTAAAACATGTGCATGCAGTCCCATTCATTCATTCTAGACTGAAATTTACCACAGGCTTGAAATCCAATGTCTAGTTTAACTTTCTGATGCCTTTCAGTTTAACAAAAATGTTCATCTCCAGAGTGCACACGCACAATCCGACATCCACACCTAGATCTATGGGCAGAAAGAAATATACATACAGTACATGTACACCTCCTGTACACACACACTCTCACAAGCACACCAAGCGTCTCCCTAACTACTTTCTGGCAAGACCTCAAGTCTGTGTGATAAACACTAATGCTATCTCCTCTCAGTAATAGATAAATCAATGCCACACTCGCTACCAATCAGAATGCTGCTTCAGCTCCAGACTGATACAGCGAGCGTTCATCTCTGCTGTAACGATTAGCCCGCTTTTGCACTGACAAAACTGATATAATGTTGTTATAATGTTGATGCTGGGTTCATTGATTTTCTGCATTTCGCGGACAGGAAAGAAGGGGAGGAGGAAAGGAGAGGAAAGGAGGAGGAGGAAACCAGAAAGGGAGGAGTTAAATGTCTTCTCTTCTTGTCAGAGAGCGCTTGATAATCAGTGCCTCTCTGTTAAAACCTTGACTTCACGGGATTAAGAAAGACAGAGAACATAAGAAAATAAAATAATATAGAGGGTTTCATTTTAATTCACTGACTAATACCATCAGCTGCTCCATTTCACCTCAAGGTTGCTTTATGTAAATTGAATTTTGTATCATCTGATTCTTCCCCCACCTCTGTGACATTGTAATAATGAGCTGCACTCATGCCATAGTTCAAATCAAGTCTTCAGGCTGTTTGGTGGGTGGTGGAACACACAGAGGGAGAGGAGAGGAGAGCAGCTCAGTCAAAACAGGGAGCCAGCGCTTCGACACCAAGAAAAGCAGTTCAGTTCGTGCTCCTTTTTCTGGCAGAACATAAGCAGCTTGACTTCACACTCATAAAGACACAACAGGAGAATATTTATAAAAAGAAAAAAACCTTATTGAGTATAAAAAGGATTTTTATTTTTTCATGACGCAACTTTCCTAGGAGCTGTACAGTGTAGAGTCTTTTGAACTGATACTGATAATGTTTCAACATGGAGGACATGAAACATGTTTCCTACACAGCAGATTGAACCTATATCCTTGGACAGGTTCTTTAATCACTCCTGCATCATAAGAGGAAAATTCCCTTGCCACTGTCTCAAAGTGCTTGCTCATTGGGGGATGTTTGGTCTCTGTAGGTAACATTTTTTAAGAGTGCGGCCTAGACCTGCTCTATATGAAAAGTGCTTTGAGACAACTTTTGTTATGATTCGGCCCCATATAAATAAAGTTGAATTGAATTAAAAGTATGCAGATTGGAGCTCATAGTATGAATGTGTCATCACCAGTTAAGCAGGTCCCCGATGGTGTCTGGTGAATTAGTAGAAAAGTGCTCACTGACAGGCTGCAGTGGCTACGAAATACAGTTTCCTGGGAAACCACTCCTCCATTAAATGATACTGAATCTTTTTACAATACAGTTACATCTCTGTCCTGTGTTACCTTATGTCCCCTCACTTTGTTCTGTCAGGACTAGGGCTGTGCACAACCAAAGATTTTCCTCGTCGACGGGTAGGCCTTAGTTCAAGCCATTATAGTAGACAAGTCGCCACGCGTTTATGGCATTAATTTAATTAGTTAAATATATATTTTTGTGCGGCCTCATGGTTTGAGTCTAGGGCTGAGAAACAAATGTTCTAGTAACATTGTGAACACTGTATTGACATTACATGGAAATACAAAGAATGAGCCTTTTAAAATATAAATTTTACAAGTACATGCGTGAAGGAAGCAGCATGTTAACTGTAATGATTCTGAATGTGGGAACAACCAGACAGGAGGGAGCGGCCATGCTAAGTGACTAACGTTAGACTACTTACAAGTTTCAAATGACAAGTGTTGTCTGAGATGGACGAATGATGAGGTGAATGTTTGCCTGCAGAGTTTGCATGTCACCTTACTTGGGGTCGTCCTTTAGCCTCTCGAAATGAACCCACACTTTTGAATTCCCGCCCAACGTTAGATTACTGTAACAGACTGTCCTGTGTTTACAAGTTGTTTTGATATAGTGTGTCCCCGAAGAGTTGTCGTAAGGCTGCTGTATGACGAACTGTTGTCGGAGTGCCGCTTGACAAAAATTGACAAATTGTTGCTGCTGTTCATTGTACGATGTACGAAGTCCCATTTCAGTACATGTGCCCAGTTAGGCGAACCCAAGATGCTCAGTTACATTACTGTCTGATAACCGCAAAGGCCAGCCATGTGAATGATGTCCCTCTGTTACTGAGTCAATATGTGTACTATTTCCACAATGTATTTATTGTTTCAGAATGTATTCGGAATCTGTTGTCTTGATTTCATTTACTATTTCATGCTTTTTCACAGTTTTGCAAATTTAAATCTAACTCACCCATCCCTCATATGCATGGTAGCTGGTAAACCAAATACATTCTGACCAAATGGCTTACCACAACTAATTATCAATACACAGACTTACACAGTCAACCTCTGTATACCCCCATAATGCTCGCTCATGTGACTGCCTTCACATGCCGCAAAAACATATTTTATTTGGGATGAGTGACTGATTCTTTATTTCTCTGCCCATCAAGAGTTTACAGTTAATGGCCCACAGTGTCATTGTGCATCTCATGCTAGAACTGTAGAGCAACAGCTTTAGATTGAGACATAAAAAAAAGAAAGATGGCTGGTCTTCAAAGATGTTGTAAAGCACGTGTTTGTGCATTTCAAAACCATGTACTGTCTCTGGACAAAAACAAATACGCAGTACATAAGTTATGATGTGCATGTGTGTAACAAAGCAGTGGTCAGAAATTGTTATTGTATTTAGGATTATTGCTGTTATACCTCATCAGTGTCTGTCCCACATTATGTTTATGTGTCAGTTTGAATGAAAAATCTAATTTCTTATGTTTTATGTCAGAAATCCTTGATTATTCTGCAAAGGAGCTATGAATAGAAGCCAGCAGGGGCGGTCTATAAAAAGAATAATTCAGGCGGGGAATATGACTTCATCCCAGGCCACCGTATCCACGCAAACCACCAGGCTACTAATTCTTTAGGCTAATGCTATGTGTTGATGTAACAGGTCACTCGGTTCATCTGGGAAGAAAGTTATCCAGATGATATAATTCCTTCACGAAGATGTAAAATGCGCAGTCTTTGTGAATATATTGTGTGTGTGTGTGTGTGTGTGTGTGTGTGTGTGTGTGTGTGTGTGTGTGTGTGTGTGTGTGTGTGTTTTAGTGTTTGTGACCAGGAAATGTCCTGGTGCTCCCGATGGGCTGTCCTCGTGTGGTCGTCTGTTTTCATTCTGCCGGCTCCTCTCCTTTTCCGAACCAAACTCTGCATTGACAGAGACAAACTTCACTATTGATCTGCTGAGTGTCTCCCCTCCCCTCATATCCCAGAGGAAAATTAAAGCAGGATAGAAAAGCTTATTTCTCCCTTCCTCCCTGTTTCTTTGTCCTCTCTGCACTGCTGCCCCAGACAGCCCTGCAGTAATTCAGAACTTTGACACATGCACCGTTTTTATGCCACTGTCTTCCTCTCTCTGTGTCTGTGTGTGTTAGCAGCTCTAATGTGCGGGGCGTGAGTCTTTTACAACATGTTCAATATCACACCACAGGGCCTCGCAAACCCAGACAACAACTCTAACGATGCAAGGAGCGAGATGAAGGGATGTGAGGAGAGATGGCACTGAACTATCAGCGCAGAGTAAACCCATTTGTCTTCCTCCCCCATATTTGCAACACCCCCTACAGCCTATAAAACATACCACACACAAACACCCACAACAAAGAAACATTATATCTTCCAAATTCCACATTATACATCCCACAGACGCTGAACCGCTCAGATTTCCAGACACATACACCATTCTCCTCAAGCTATGCTTCAATTACCAAACCAACAGGGCTGGAAAGTGGAGACAGATATACAATATTTGGGCCATCTGTGTTACCATACATATTTGTAATCTTGTAAGATCTGTGAATGCAATGCCGTAACAAGGTGTAAAAAAAAAAAAAAAGTCCACCAGCCCACACTTGTGAAGCTCACAAAATAACGTGTAATATCTCATTTGTTTTATCCTTGCGAAAATGTAAGTAACAATGACAGTTTATGGTTTCCTCCTGCTTCTCGTTTCATTAAAATGATTCTCCGTGCATTTAACTGTGTTGCTAAACATCAGTGACAAAAGAAAAGCAAGGCAAAACCTTCAATTAACTGATTTTGTTAATTCCTTGTTCATATATTGCAAATGACAAATTGTTTGGAAACATTCAAATAGCAAAGTTTTGTGAAACAATATCTTCTAACCATAGGATTTTACTGAAAGTTAACAAATACGTTCAGTGTAACGTTTGTTTAATTTACTGTGTTAGACCCGATTAATTTATGACAGTATTCAATCACAGTCATTGCCCTTGTAAAACATTCACAGCTCTTGTTTTAGGAGCCTGTCGGGGGTTAACTGGCATGGTGCTCAGTGGACATGGACATAGTTTGTGCGCAGATTAAATTTCTCTGTACAGACAGACCTAGTGATAGTCTGGAAGGCAGGCGGGCTGAGAGGAGATGTGTGCTAATATTTGCCCGGTTATCCATTGATCCATGTGGATGAGTGTCGAAGCTTTGTAGATTAGGTGGCCTGCCTCAGGGCTCTGTGGAAATCAGCAGGATACACTCTCACATCAGACCGTCTTAACTGGTCTCCGCTTAGAGGGGGGATTTAATTTCACTATCATGAACCCAAGTAATAAAGGTTTTAAAACAATGGAAATTTGTTAGAACGACTGGATGATTAACAGCGGCTCCCAGATGGTGCTGGGTAACCAGTCCACCCTATATTCAGTTAGCTGTTACTGATACTTGGGTAGAAGATGTTTAGCTGCGTTTTGAGGCTCAGCTCTGTGTAGTGGTGTGATTGAGCTAACTGGCGGATGTCTCCAGTGGTTGTGAATGTGCATAAACACTGATCATTTGACAAGTTGTGCTGATTACTCTTCATTTAATAGTGCTAAAGCTGCCCATGGGGTAAATTATCATGGGAGGGAATACGATTATTGTGTTTCCCACTTTAGTGATATGGCTTTCACCAAAGGGGGTTTTATAATATTGATGCTGTGTCAACAAACACTGTCTGGTTTTTTGTTTTTTCACACAGGACTGCTTGCCTTGCAATAAACACGTGCTATCATCATTTTCATTTCAGGCTCAATTAGGAACACATTGACTGGGCGATGGTCAAGTGAGCACAGGCGAACATGGCCTGTAGGGAGGGGCACGCACAAGCTGATAAAATTATACAAGATGGCAGCTCGGTGTGGGAGTGTTGTGGAAAATCAGAATGGACATCGCAAAGGGGATCTGCCTCCTTTTTTTCTACAGTGAATGGCATTCCTTAAATAGTTAATGAGTTGGTTGTGTTTTTGAGTGTGTGTGTGTGTGTGTGTGTCTGTTGGACATAAAAACAGGACAGACGCTGAGTACCTCTCAGCTCTCATTCACATGTTTTCCCCAGAGATGCATATAGGCTTGTTTTAGAGAGCGGAAAAAGAAGCGTGAGCAAGAGAGGAAATTGAAGAAGCAAGGGATTTTTTTAAACCCCTCAGTATAAGGTGAGTTACGTAAGCAGAAAAATAGAGCCTGGTATGTTTTTGGTTTTTTTTTGCTGACTCAGTGAGATCCGTCCAGCTATACCCTCTTCCTCCTTTCCTCTATTTCTTCCTCTCTCCTTCCTTCTCCCGCCCACGATCCTGCCCTCACTTCTTCTGTTCTACCTGCCTGCCAAGTTTCCTCTTCTCTCGCCCACCTGAGCCCAACACCTGTGTGAGCAGTGAGTTCCAGGAAAAGGGGCCAGGATGCTGTCATAAGCAGCCTGTCACGAGTTCTCTCCCACTGGGTAGCTACCTCACACAGTCTGCCTACCTGCTGGCTGCCCTCTGGAGAGTCAGAGCTACCCCAGAGACTTTGATTCTGGAGGGTGTGTGTGTGTGTGTGTGTGTGTGTGTGTGTTGTGTGTGTGTGTGTGTGTGTGTGTGTGTGTGTGGGTGTGGGTGTGGGTGTGGGTGGGGGGGGGTTCTACTACACATTAGGAAGCTGGGGACTTTATCTTTTCTTTACTATACTATTCTGTACATACACATTCAAACACAGCTGGCCACACACAGCTGCACACACACACATACAGAGGACAGGAACACATAATACTCTTAGCAAACCTGTTCACACGTGTGGGCTGCTTAGTGGTAGTGAGTCATGATAGCCCTCTCACTGCCACCAGATGGCCTGCTCTCACTCATCAGTGTAATAATCTGGCAGCCAATCACAGGCAATGTAATATTCATGAATGAAAACAAGGCTGAATGGTTGAGTAAAGTGTTTGGTGAGGGGAAACAGACATTATGTTTGTTTCTCTCATTTATTCACATTCAGAGTGTTGTTTCCACGTTTTATGGGATTTAGTATGTTGCTGTTGTCCCAGCGTCAACGCAGGCCACAGTCCAGGAGTGCTCATCGGTATGTAAAGTGTTAACAAAAGTTAGATGTATTAATGAAATGAAGCACCATCCGAAACTGAGTAAGGAACATTATGCAAAACACTTTCAAAAATTATACTGTAAACAGTTGAATTTTTCATTGTATAGACCGTAATGCAACACTATCCTATATCATGCAGGAAATATTTGGTGAACTGATAACAAAACACGAAAGACAAATATAGGCTTGTAAATGCAGTTTATAATAATAATAATAATAATATAAGGCAAAATATAAAAATAACAAATATATGCCACATAAATACAACAAAAATGCGGCAGTACGTCTTTAAAATAAGTAGGAAGATTTAGTTCCTATTACATTTCCTTCTAATTTGTAAAAAAAGTAGACAGTCAGTTTTGCTTTAATTAGCTATGCTTGGCTCTAGCAAGGGCAATGTTGGTTTCTTGTACTGTCAGTCCACTGAAATATCTCAACAGCTGTTTGGATTGTCACGACATTTGGTCAGCATCCGGTCAGAACTTTCATTTTTTCAATACTCTCGTTTATGAGTAAATACCTGCAAAACTAATGACAGTCCCATCAGCCTGTGCTGTATTTTGTGTTCAGTCCTAATTAAAAAATGTTAGCATGCTAACATGCTAAAGTAACCTGGTGAACATCATAAACATTATACCTGCTAAACATCGGCTTGTTAACGTTGTCATTTTGAGTATGTTTGCACCCTGATGTTAGCATTTAGCTGAAACAACAGCTGTGCATTAGTACAGCTTCACAGAGCTGCTAGCACAACTGTAGAATCTTTATCTTGTTGACTAATTGACTAATTGATTAATTGTGTAGTCTAATAAATATTTGAAAATGCTGAAAAAGGACATCAGCCAATCACAATTACCCCCAAGCACAAGATGACATAGACATGGGCTCATTCCTTCAAATTCCTTGTTTTGTCCAGCCAATTGTTCATCACCCAAAGATATTAATTTTTTAATTTACAATTGTATGAAACAGAAAAGCATATCCCTCCATTTCAGAAACTAGAACCACCATATGGCAATTAATTTTCTGTTGACTGTCAAATCGATGAATCAACAAATCATTTCACCACAATGCATTCATCCAAATGACACTGTGTTTACAGTCATCATGGTAATTTATTTTTATTGTCTTAAATATCATTTAAAACATGCTCAAACCCAGCGGAGAGCAAAGCAATGGAATGTGACACTGCATTGTTTTCTGTGGCAGCCAATTAACTTCATGCACCCCCCCCACACACACACACACACACACACACATACACACACACACATATACACAATTAAATAAATACACAACAAACCCACACAAAAACACACATAAACAACATAAAGCTGTAGTGTTATCTGTGATATGCAATTAGGGGAATATTTACCATTGTGCTGATGGTAGCAGTAATGACTGGAGTATTAATCTATTAGTATGCACAGGCTGTCTGTGATTTGCTCTGGAACACTACCTTGCATTAAACTGAGAGAGAATAAAGTGTCTGCGGCAGTTATTTTCTCTTGTTCTTTGTTTCTCTCTCTCCCTTCTCTGTCCAAATAACATCTCTGGGGTTTTTTTTTTCTTTCTTTCTTTATAACGACTTTTTTTTTTTCTCATTTTCAATTTCTTTGCTCCATTCATTTTCTTTCTAATTCCCCCTTTCTTTCTGTTTCTCTTGTCTGGCAGAGAGCTTTTCCTTTCAACATACTGTGTATAAAATAATGTTTAAAAGAGATTTTCATTACTCAGTTTTACCAAAAACAGACATTTGTTCATTTTATTCATCTTTTATAAAATCAAAAAGGCGAGAAATTCATCTTTGTGGGAATGGAATATTTTGTTTTCAAGTCAACATTTTTACCTCTCTTCTATCTGCCCTCTTCTTCCCCTTGCTCCCTTACTCTCCCTGGTGTAATGACTCATCTAATGTGTTGAAGTCCAGCTTTCCACTATGCCATTGGTCTCACAATCACGCACAAAGAGAGGCAAGCTCGGACTTAATCTGTACGCCACAGCCAGTCATCTCCTTCAAAACAGGAAGGAGTACTGCCACAAACAAAAAAGAGAGCTAGAGGTGAAGGCGATCAATGACACAAAGGCACAAGTGAAAAAATACAGAAAACCATGAGGAAAATTGAAGGAGGGAGAGGGAGAGCTTCTAAAGCTGAGCAGAGACAGGAGGAGATCATAAGCAGAAAAAAAGATGTTGAGGCAGAGTTTAGGCTCTATAGAAAATGAACATGCACATGTGTTAACTAGTTCCAAGTCTACTTGTTATTCTTCATGGCTATCTGTCTTGAACATGCTGTTAACTTCAAACTGTACCATAAAAGAAAAAAGAAGAGCTAGAGATATCGTCCCTGCTGACTTCTCTTTGAAGGACATTGTAGGATTGAAGGGATCACTGTCTCTTTTTCTCTCTCTCTCTCTCTATCACTGTCTCTCACACACACACAGACACAGACACACGCAAGCATGCTGATGTACAAACCCCCAAACCCCCCCCCCCCCTCTCTCTTTCATTTCAGTGAGTCATTGGTGATGTGTCAGAGCCAGATCGATAGTCAGTGTCTCTTCCACAGCCCAAGAAACCCTTTGGAAAGGAAGGAGAAAGTTCGGCTATGAAAATGTGTTCTATCTTGACTGCTAATATTACCATTGACTCATTCCTCGGGGGACCCATCCTGCAAACACAAACAAGAATCACAAGTGAAAATGCGAAAATGTGTGTCTCTTGAAAATGTCAACTTCTGAGTGGCTAAGAAAAACAGCCTAGAGACAGGGCATTTTTTTTTTTTTTTTTTTTTTTTTTTTTTTTTACATAATCCAGTTGGTTTGGAAAGGATTTTATGAGCCCAAGAAGCATCAGAGAATTTTCTCATGAAGTCATCTCCACATTCATCATTGACTTCTATGGGAGATTTTTCTAGACAAGAGGAATAATACAATTTGTCTGTTACCTCCAAAGTGATATTTTATTTTGTTTTTGGCTACTTGGTGGCAGAAGAACAAGCAGAGTCACAGCAGTGACATATCATCACTGTATAATGGTGATCGTGCTTATGTGTTAGCAAACAATTGCCTATTTAGACTGTATATCCAGCACACACAGCAACATTAGCATTGACTGGCAATTGTGTTTCTGGCACCTGACGAATCTAAGTTCAATATTCACTCCCTTAGCTTGTCTGGATTTTGTCGACTGCAGAGGGATATACGTGGCTTTTTTGGTGATAAACGAATCACTGTGTTCAGTTGCTAACTTTGTTAGAGTACAAGGGGGTTATCAGAGTTTTTCCACTGAAAGCAGCTGACTATTGTAGCTGGAAAACAAGATTGATGGGTGTTAGAATGAACCAAAACAGTAAGGTTTAGCAGGCCAGAAAACAAAAATAATGAGCCTAAAGATGCTAAAATGATCTATAAGGATCAGGGGAAGTGGAGAGTTAAGTGATAGTTCTATTAGCCTTTCACAAGCATTGCATCATTTGACCTATTGTTAACTAAAACATAACTCATGCTGTTGATTTTCTGTTGAGGACACTCTACCTTCAACTTATCTCAAAACTTAAAGGTCACATATTATATTAAGCATCTTTTTGACTTTTTGAGATTTGGTTTCTCTGAGTGCTTACCTGAAATCTGCTATATCTGTATTCAATCACTGAGAAAATAGTCGGCCTATCATTTGGCTCACCAACCTGCTGTTAATAGAGCTCCAGAGAGAAGCCTGAGAGAAGAGATGTAAAACTACATTAAGATAGTTTTTGGTACATAAAACCACAAATGTCCTCTTATGGATATCAAAACAAAAATCTAAATATCAAGTAAAACACCAGAAAAGTGTGAAATATGGGACCTTTAAAATTTCAGCAAACTTGGACTTACATGCTTTTCGTTGAACTATCATGATATGTCTTTTACAGTTATCTACCATGTTCTGTCTGTTGACAATTTTACTTATAGCAGTGTGACTTACACAAATATTTTTCAAAGCTTATGTATGTTATATTGCTAACTTCAGTCCAACAGCCTGTGTCACACTTGCATGCATTAAGCCTATTTAATTGTACTCATTTCCTCCTCAGCTGTAGCCTGTTAACACTGTTGTCTCATATCTTCGCATACACTTAACACCTGGCTGACTGCACTGGAAAAAACATCCAACAAAAGATCAATACAACATTCATTTAGCCAGTCCTTCCTTCCATCTGCCATCTAATGCACCTCAGTGACTTCCTCGCAAACCCAGTAGTAGCTCACTTCCTGGAAGAAATGCAGGTCATTGGTCAGCTGCACATGCTCCCTCACTTCCAGACAGTGTGTGTGTGTGTGTGTGTGTGTGTGTGTGTGTGTGTGTGTGTGTGTGTGTGTGTGTGTGTGTGTGTGTGTGTGTGTGTGTGTGTGTGTGTGTGTGTGTGTGTGTGTGTGTGTGTGTGTGTGTGTGTGTGTGTGTGTGTGTGTGTGTGTGTGTGTGTGTGGGGATTTGTGTCCTCTGCAGTGTATTTTCTGGTATTGAAGAGTGGACTGTAATTCGGTACCGAGGATGAGCTCAGTCAGTTGCAGGAGACCCGGAGCCATTTTTGCATATAACACTTCTAATCCATGCTCTTCACTGGGCCCCCTGTCTAACAAAACCCCTAACCTGTGTTTCCTCTCACATGTCATTCCTGACCTTAATATGGTTTATTACCTTGTGGGGTATGGATATTATAAACCATCTCTGGAATTCTTGTCCGAGGATGGCTTTTAGTAATTCAAGATGCCCACTAAGTTGGAAAAGTAGAAGTTTTTTTCCTCCATGTTTTGATTTTTTGAGAAATTTTGGTGCTTTTCAGGTTCATTTTAGTTTGGTATTGAAATAAGTGTCTTGAATTTGATAAGGCTCTTTCTTTTCAGTTTTTGTGTTTTTTTTTTGTTTTTTTTTATACTGTTTTAATATTTTGAATCCTGTAAACTGTTGATCACTTGTACTCTCTTGGTTCAGAACAGCTTGGTCCTTGAGCAAAATTCATATGAATTTCTCTTACTTTTCTCTAACTAACATTTCCATTTTACAATCTAGAGTTTTTGAAGCTCTGCATCTATTAATAGCATTTCCACTGTGCAATAACTTAATTATATTAAAACCAATTTTCATTTGTGTTTTATGTCTCTAATCAGTGCTGCAACAAAGCACTGTTGTCCACTGTGTTTACTGTAAACAAGGTCCAATGAGAACAGGTCAGAAAATGTTCCATTTATAGATCTTGAATAAAATAAAAACAAGAAAACACAAACAGGCTGCTGGTTTTGCACAAGAGCTCCACAGAGTGCCTGTGTTCCAAATGGCACAGTGTTATAGAATTTAAAATTCTCATTTAATCTACTGTTTATTCATATTCAATATAAAGACCAATAAAGTCCTGGGTTTCTTAAAAACTGACAATGATGAGATGCACATATTGGAAAGTAAGCACTATATTTGTACCTTCTGATTTCCGTGGATACAGTGGTTTCTAACAAAGTTCTTTGCATTGTCATGTAATGCTTTTACCATCATGTTCTACTCTTGTAGACTGTAAACTCAGTTGTTTTCCAATCACAACCTGCCCATTTTCCTCACCCAAATAACACTCCTAGTCATAGGCTTCCGTGCATTCGTGCCTCAGTAGATGACAACTCAAAAGAAAAGCCTGCAGGTTGAACTGTGGAGAATATACTTCTGATTGTCAGAATCAGAATAGTTCAGTTTAAAAGGAACTTATATTTCCACACCTCCTCTTTGGTTGAAGAAGTGAAAATCAAAGATCCTCTCTCAGTATAAAGAAAACTGGACTCTGGAATTGTCTCTTGTTTCTCTCCTCCACTGGAGTGTCTGTCTCCTGAACCACTGCACCGGCTCAGCCCTCTAAACCGCATTACAGTATAGTATTTGATGGAACAGGCTAAGAGACATAGAGCTTTATTCACAGTGCGTGAGAAAGGCTGTGAAAATGAGTTGGAGGTTTAGTTTGTAAAAGACAGTACGAAGAAAGAGTGCATGCAGAAGAGTGAGAAACAGATGTGGTTTTCCTCACTTGCTTCAGATATGATTATTTATCAGCAGACCTTTTCAGAGTTAGATGAGAATCTGCATCATCATCTTCATGGCCATCTCTTTTTTTCAAAACTCATCCGTGTGTCACATGCTGCAGCTACATGGAACTGGAGAGGCAGAGCATGTCATCTTATATGGAAGTCATATCACACAGTAATCTGATTCATTTAACCTTCTCTTTCCACTCACTTTCTCATTCAGCTGCTTTTCATCATCTTCTTGCTCTCTACCTGCAGAACATTTACACACACACACACACCTACACACACACATACACACACATCTATGCTTACCACACCTCTCATTTCTGCAGTGCTGGCTGGGCTGAACCACATGCCATTGATCTGTTCTAGTGATTGATTGCAGTGGCTGATGGGTTTCAGTCAATTTTCTTTCACCTTCACACAAGCACTCATTTGCACATCACTACACTTTTCTGCATTGTTGCACACGCAAACACACACACATCCGACATTTTACTGTGCATTTTAGTGCAATTCACCATATACAGACAAGCTGTTGGGTGGTAAAACAGCTCTCTCTGATTCAAACCCCTTGTGTAGACTTTGTTTGTATTATACAGAGTGCAACTTATTATGCATTATGTGGACTGTAGAGCTGTGCCGGGAACTGGTACAAGTAGATAATACAGTATATAAATTAAGACCCACAAAAAAATAAAAAAAATAAAAACTAACAAACAAAACAAATGCTGCAGCTTTTTCCAACCATTCTGTGCTTTTGAAGGCAATCAGCCACAGGCCAGAAGACATGGCTCTAGCTGGAAAGGTTCCTGTGAGACACATCACCACCAGAGAAAGATAAAATGCCATTTGTACAAGGGATCAGAGGGCAGGGGAGGGTGAATATAGAAAGGACATGAATGTTGATGGGGCAATTTGCCGCAAACATGCTTGAGATTACTGATAACACATAACTGCTGTTCTCTGTGCACTGATAACACTGTGAACAAACTAATTCTGGGATATTTCAGTTAAGGGATTAAGAGTTAGCTTTGGGGATGTTTTTAAGTTCACCATTAGCATTTGGTGCAGAGTTTAGGTTAGAGTTATATATTCACTTGTTTAATTGTTTTTTCAGAAAGGTCATAAATTAGGTGAGAAAAATAATTAATTTAAAGCTTTTGTTAAAGATTTGAGACAAAGAGAGCTGCCTCATGGACATACAAAACTAGGATCCTCCATCTATGAAGCCAAGATGTCAATCAATATTGACCTTTCAGCTTTTTTTTCCAACAGTTAATCCGTGACTCCAGGCCACCCAGGACCTGACTCATATGAACTCATCAAGCAACTCCCTGTCGCCTCGCCTTTCTCTCCCTCTGTCGTCTTCACTTTCCATGCCTCCTCTCATCTCAGTGATTGATGTTGGACTCGAACCAGTTTCTCTCCGACTCTTCCTCTCTCTCTGTCTTTCACCACCCCTCTCTCGTACCTTCCTTCACCTTTTTTTATTTAGAAGCATGATGACATCAAAATAGTCTTTCTTTCGTGTGCTCTTGTGTTTCATCTGCCTGTCTCCGTCTGGCTGTCACTGAGTTCAGACTTTGTTTATTAGGGTTTCCTCTGATATCAAACACTCAAACAGATGAAAGAATAATGCAAACTTATTTGTAAGTTTGGGTGTCAGATGCAGGATAATTCTTTCATTCATACACGCCTGTGTTTCCATTTGTATTGACCAACAATTTTTTAACTGCAGTAGTAGTATTTTCTGTCTATTCTGCTCTGAAAGTATTCAGACCCTTCACTTTAATGTGCTGCAGATTGAATTTCAAATGGGTGAAACTGCCATTTTGTACATCAATTTACACTCAGTGACCCGTAAAGCCAAAGTAAAATCATGTTTTTAGAAATGTTTGCAAATTTATTGAAAATCAAAAGCTAAAAGCTCTCATTTACAGAACTATTCAGACCCTTATTTCAATTACTTTACTTTAATTACAGCTTTGAGTCTTTTTGAGTAAGTCTCTACAAGCTTTGCACTCCTGGATTTGGGCAGGTTATTCCATTGTTTGCGGTAGATCCTCTCAAATTCTGTCAGATTGGATGGGAAGTGTCTGTAAGCTGCCATCTTCAGGTCTCGCCACAGATGTTGTACGGGGTTTAAGTCTGGGCTTTGGCTGGACCACTCGAGGGCAGTCAGATACTTCTCCTGCAGCCACTCCAGCATTGTCTTGGCTGTATGCTTTTGATCATTCTCGTGCTGAAAAGTAAACCGTCGCCTCATTCTCAGGTCACATACACTGGAGCAGGTTTTCTTCAAGCACCTCTCTGTATTTGGCTGCATTCATTCTTCCCTCACATCTGACCAGTCTGCCTGTCCCTGCTGCGGAGAAGCCGCATGTCACTAGACATAGTGTGGAGTTCTGCCCAAAGGGTTCACTATTTGTCTCATCAGACCAGACAATCATTTTCCTAATTAATCTGCAGAGTCCTTTAAATCCCATCTGGCAAACTCCAAGCAAGCTGTCACATACCTTTTACTCAAGAGTCTAGCCACTCTCTCTAACATAAAGGCCTGATGGAGTGCTGCTGAAATGATCATCCTTCCAGCAGGTTCCATCATCTCTGCAAAGGACTTCTGAATCTCTGTTAGAGTGACCGTTGGGTTCTTGCTCACCTCTCTGACTATGGCGCTTTTTGCCCAATTACTTAACTCTAAGAAGAATCCTGGTGGTTCCACATTTCTTCCATTTCACAATTACTGAGGCCACTGTGCTCCTGGGAATATTCAAAGCTTCAGAAAGAGTGTTGTACCTTTGCCCTAATCAATGCCTCGCCATATTTTTCATCAATTTAAGCTTAAGTTTTGTTTATTTTTATTTGTTGTTTGTCTTTATTTTTCTATTCATTGCTTTTTATTTAGTTATTATTTAAATGACATGTCCTGTTATATTAACAATTTTTTGAATATAATTGACAGGATTTAACCGAAAATTATCCATTCAGAAATATTTTTATGACAACATATAATATACAGGGTTCTTTGGTCTTCATCTCATATTGGCTAATGTGCTCATGTTTCACTATCATGAGCTGTTATGTGCCGAGGTCTCGGGTTTTGTCATCTGTGCTCCTTACTTCCTCGATCTCCCTTTCATCGGGGTTAATAATAATGACATCCAATTACCACTTTGTAATTACTTTATCATCCAGAGAGGCCTGATGCTGATCGGCTAATCAAAGATGTGTGTATGAGATGAGAATTGTTCTTTGCTGGTGTCATTCCTTTCACTTCTTACAGTAGCTTTACAGTAGAGTTCAGTGTCTGTGTGTTTTGTGTTATTGAGGGAGGAGGCGCCTTCTTCCTCAAATGGTGTCACCCAAAACCTGGAGCCCAGAGGGCGACAGACAAAGCTATTCTGCCTCCACAGACACATTGCTGTCTGCTTATGTGCACACATATGCATACACACACTCGCATATGTTTTTGTCAGTTGATCATTACCAACTGTTCTTCCCATCAGGCCCTGGCAAAACGACCATATCTCTCAAGTTTAGTTGGGCTGGAATTTCCACTGAAGTATCACAAACACAAACACACGCACATAAAACACACAACAAATCTGGTTAAGGTGTTGTTTGTGTTTGTGTGTGTGTTTGCATGTGCACATTCTCTCTCTCTCAGTCTGCATGCTCTCCCCTCCTCCCTGCATCAATCATTGTCCACCCTCTAATGAGGGCGAAAGAACAGACTCATTAAAGCACCTCATTCTCCTACCAATAGAGCCGAGGGAAAGAATGGGTGCAAGAGGGAGAGAGAAAAACTCTGAGATAGTGGTAATGAAATAGAGAGAAATAGAGAAACAGATTAACATATGGAGTGGAGGAAAAGGTGTGACAGAGGGAACTGCTGGCGAGACAGACACCCAAGATACAACAGAGTTAAAGGTGGAGAAGACAGGCGGAGACATGAAGAGCTGGAATGAAAGAAGGGATGGAGAATTCCTGGAAGGCGATAGAGAGAGGGGTTGGAGGGGTGCACATGGATGATAGTTTCATTTGTGCAGGCCTCCTCCGTGGCAAATTGAGAAATCGGCCAGATTTCCTCTTTTCATGTGCTGTGTTTCTGATGCGGAGCCAATCCGTCTGCCTGGCCAAAACTCAAAAGACCCATATTTACTCCCCTCACTTCTCTCTCTCCAGTTTTCTGTTCTCCTCTCCTCTCTCTCTCCGTGAGTCAGAGGCTTGTCGAGAGCTACTTTAAGCCCCTCAAGCTCAATGTAGGCACGAGGTTTTCATCTGGTTTCTTATAATCCCATCAACCACATAGTGTCACATTGTTGTACCCTATTTTCCTATTTGTGCCAACACTGTATCATCAGATCTGCTCCCAAACTTACTGCACTGTTCATATTATCCTCTTCATTCATATGCTGGACTATGTAATACATTTCCCTGCCGTTTTACTGTTGTTCGGGATTTTTGTCTTTCACGTTGCCCTTCTCAGACTTGTAATTTTGTCACATTTGGAGTGGTATTGTGGTGTTTGTAACAGGGCTGAAGTGTGTGTTTGTGTGTGTTGAAGGGGAGTGGATGGGAGGTGAGTACACAGTGATCTGGATGGATGGCACCAGGCCCAATATTGCCCTGTGGAAGACAGAAACACTGTGCTAGAGGATTAACCGCTGTTTAAGCCCTTATGTCTGGGACTGCTGCACTCTGTGCTCTTTGTGTGTCTGTGTGTGTCTGATTTTGTGCATATCTGAATGCTTGTGTGTGGATGTGTGGATGTGCAAATATGCGCTTGCATGCCAATGTATCTGTGCAGCAATGTCTGCTGCTAGCAGATTAGCACGGAGAATGAAAACAATGGCCAAGCTTTGAGACAAGAGGAGCAAAAAAAAATAAAAAATCATGAGAGAAGAAAGAGAGAGGAGGAAAATGGAGAATGATGGAGAGAGGAGAAATAGATATTTGGAAGTGACTAGATGAATAGGAGAAGGGTGGTATTAAATAGGAACGAAAAGGAGGTACCTCTCAGCACAGAGTAAATGAGGTTAGGAAAGGTTTGATGAGATTTGAAAATGGAATGAGGTAACTTAAGAAGCAATGATATTTATGAGGAATGCAGGGTGAGCTTTAGATAGAAGTTTAGAGACCAGAGTGTGTGTGGGGGAGATGGATGGAAGGATGAAAGCATAAAAGGCTGCAGATTTGGGCTCACTTATCTGTGAGGCAGCAGTCAAAGTGCCCGGGGCTTCCCTCTCGCTTTCCTCTCTCTCTCTCTTTTCCGGTCCCTTACCAAAGGAGCCTGTTAATTCTTTGGGATCCAGTGCGCGCATCGCTGTTATGCATGCGTGCACACACAGATGTCTGATTAATTCATAAATTCTCAGTGTGAAGCTGTACATGTGTGATAGATTTGTCTTTACATAAATAGCACACACAAACACAAACAAACACACACACACACACACACACACACACACACACACACACACACACACACACACACACGTAGTTGCCACCATCCATCAGGGCGGCCCATCCCCAGTGTGTCCTGTTCTTGCCCATGGCCAGCAGGTGTCATATCGAGAGGAAACTTGGCTCGTGCTGAGCTGTTGGCAGTCGACCAGACTGTCCCCATGTCAAACACACACACATCAGCTCTCACACACTGTGCCTGCACACAAATATACACTCGCTAATAAACACACACACACACATGCAGAAAAGGTGACACACATACACACACACACACACACACAACACACACACACACACACACACACACACACACACACACACACACACACACACGTAGTTGCCACCATCCATCAGGGCGGCCCATCCCCAGTGTGTCCTGTTCTTGCCCATGGCCAGCAGGTGTCATATCGAGAGGAAACTTGGCTCGTGCTGAGCTGTTGGCAGTCGACCAGACTGTCCCCATGTCAAACACACACACATCAGCTCTCACACACTGTGCCTGCACACAAATATACACTCGCTAATAAACACACACACACACATGCAGAAAAGGTGACACACATACACACACACACACACACACAGCTGCTGGCATGCCTCAGTTTTCTGACAGGCTGACAGAGGGCTGCTGGCTTTACACCCACACAACTGTGCTACCCACTGGCCTTCAACTCCATCAATCTCTGTAACATAAAACATAAGCAAGCACATGAGCCCACTGGCACACAGTATTACAGTACGTGAGGTGAGGAGAGGAGAGAATTGTCATTACGGCGGTAAATATCAATTCATACATTTTATTGTTTATTTATTACGTAATGTGACATCAAGTTGTCCAAACATTCCCACCCTTCTAAAGTTGCTGAGTTACAGCTCTTATACACTGTAGTAGCTCTAAACCAGTGAGCTTCATTCAAGTCAATTACTTGTCTGACAGATTGTGCATATTTTTGTGTGCTGTGCTGGGCTGCTTCCAGGCCTCTATATCGCCACCCACATCTCAAATTTTATTGCGCAATTTAACTTGTCTCCACTATTGGAGAAAGTCAATCAGTGCCTGTGTTGATAGGATTAGGGCTGGGAACTTCTAACTGTCCCAGATCAGAACAAATACGGTGCAAAGTGTGGATAAAATCAACACAGTTATCCAGGCTGTTGTGAATTGCACAACTGAAATAACATCAGAACAGCGCTGCATGTTGTGTTTCTTCAGAAGAATCATGTTTTGGGTGTTTTTCCTACAGGTTTTAGGAAAAGGTTTAATTTAGTCCCTCTGGTCTTGAGTTAATAGGTTGCAAGGGTTCAAGTCTTTTAAGTGAACAAAGCTGAGCCTCTGCTTGATGGTAGCACTGATTTGAATGCAAAGCAAATAAATGCTTTATAGTTTGCCAGCAATTGCTCAACATGTAATAAATAAAACTTTGAGAATGAACTGCCCCTATCCACGACTAATGTAGCTCTTCTGTTGAACATTACACTGAAAATGACCTGGAGTGGACAAATGCAATAATCACGTATATTGGTTTTGAGTAAAAAGAAAATAACAAAAGGACAAACAAGAAACCCGTGTCATGCCGATAACATTATGTCAATTCAATCTGAATATCAGGCTGTCAGCAGGAAAGAAAAAGAACAGCAGTTATTTGTTTGCTCTGATCATTAGTATCAAGTGTTAAGTGTTTACGACGAATGTGCAGGAGCAGAATTTTATGTCAGCAGCAAAAGGTCTAGTGTTTCTGGCACCTTATGGCCACATTACATTTCTTCTTTTAACGGCACTTATAAGTTGTCTTATGTAATATAAGTCGGGAAACACCCAGTCTTACACAGTGTATAATGAAATGTGTTCTTACATACACGAGTTCCTAGACAACGCTACATGATGTTAATCCTAGAATTTAACTGGCTCTAATCAGAGAAGTAAAATGCCCTCTATCCTCCCTTTCTGGTGTGTGCAGTAAGTGCTGATGTTCTGTATGTGCATGTTTGTGTGTATACTGTAGTATTCATTGTATGACTGACTAAGGAGCAGGGCATTTTGTGATCCATGAGCTCTTAAATCCTTTTTTTCAGACATGCTTAAATTCTCACACTAGCACTCCCCATCCCACCCCACCCACCCACACACACACCCACACACCCACACACACGCACACACATAAATGACAGGTGTCCCACCTTGGCAGCTCCCCACGCAGGATTAGAATCAGGTTAGTGGCCCTCTCATTATGTGCCATCACTGTTTGGCTGTTCAGAGGGTTGTCTGGCAGTAAAGCGCGGCAGAGGAAGTGGCAGCCATCAGAAGTCTGCCAGGGGACCATGAAAAGGAAATCCTGCTTCATTTAGTGGAGAATATGTGGTGGCGAGTCCCATTCCACCCACCGCTGTGGTCAGTATTCTTTGCTATTCTGCAGCTTTGTTGTTGAGGTTGTTGTTTTTGTCAGACTCCTGGCTGGAGAACAGTCAGTAAAGCTCTTCATGCAGTGCATTTGATGGACCGACGGCGAGCGGCTGGGCAAAATGATAGAGCAGAGGTAGAGGGCTGCAACTGATTGTTTACCTAAAATGAAAGACAATGCTGCCTTGAAGTACATTAAAAGTACCATATTGATTTAAGTAAATACACCCTCAATGAATGTTATTATTTCAGTGAACCAACATTAATAAGTTATATAAAAAACATTGATTAAAGGCACGAAATTCATGTATACTACAAAAAAGGAATGAACAGACCAATAAAGGAAAAGGGAAAACAAAGAGGCCAAAGCAGTAATATGACATTTTGTAAAGCAAGCCAGAGGACAAAGAGGCGGACAAGTGGAGGGAAGATTGTTGTCTATTGTATTGAAAGGAGTGTCATTGTGACAGGAGTTGAAGGTGTGTTTAGGTGAGACGGAGCTCAGATGAAAGTGTTTTAAAAGGGAAATGGAGGATGAAAGACAGCGGTGGCGAAAACCATGACAACTTAAATTGTTCGTGTCATTGCTGGAGTGAACATAGTCTAGAGAGCATCCAGGTATTTTTGGAGGAAGTGACACAGACACAGAGTGAGTGTCAGAGAGAAACAGTGGTTTGCAAGAATTCAGTAACCAGAATGATTTCATGTGGACCTTCGACAGATGATCCCATACTCTCCTCATCCGAGTGTCATATTTAACATATAATACGTATATACTAGGTACAATCCCAGTCACCTGTTTTTATGTGCATTTTTTTTCAAAATTCTTTAAAAAGTCCAGTGATATCAGAGATTTAAAAAAACAAACAAAAAGAAGAAACAATGACACACCAGAACATTTTTTTTTTTTACACTTGGCTCAGATGGAGAGATCTAATGTCATGCTGCACATCACTGTGTGCTCTCCACCAGAAAACCCAAACAGTAAAACATATAAAGAGTGGGGGTGTCTGTAACTGCAGTGACACTGGTTCAAGTCCAGACTGGGATCCTTGTTGCATGTCACAATACAATTTGATGCTGGCACATGACCTATCGTGTTTTTGTGTCGGTTTGAACACATTCTTTAAAACAATGTGGACATACACACATTGTTTCACATTTTACTACAAAATATCAGGAATTCACTTAAAACTTGTGCAAGTTTTAAATGAAGCCAATATGACAGCCTCTAACACACGTCCACTCCAGGTTTTCTCTCCAAAACTACAGATTTCCACACGACATAATGTCTGTTTATACAGATCTGTCACTGCAAATCAATAATTGGAGCAGGGTCAGAAATAAGAAAATGGTTGTGTGTCTGTGGCCCTCTCAATTCGGAAAGCAAGGATGGAAAAGAGCGTGCAACGTAGTGATAGAAAACTGAACAGGTAGAATGAAGTGATCGGCACAGACAGGGGGAGTAAGAGTGAGGGGAAGGGAGGGATTTTCTCTGCAGTGTTGAAGGTGAATACCAAGGCTCTATGGTCCAGATAAAAGTGCTGGCCTCCTCTTATCCTTTTGTTCATCTCCCCTTCCTCACTCTCCCTCCTTATTCCCTCCCTCACTTCGCTCACTTTGTCCTCCTCTCCCACTTTCTTCCTGGGTTTTTTCTCTTATCCAGCCTTCTGTGTCATTGGTTTCTCTGCTCTGACACTTCACCTCCCTGCATTCATTACCTCTCGCTCTCCACTCCTCCTCAGTTCACCTTCCTCTTCTTGTCACTTCTCCCTCCTGCCTGCCCTAATTCCCACCCGTGAGTTCTCTCTGTTTTCCCTTTTTACTCTCATGGGTTGTGTGAGGATTCGTCCGTGCCCCGGCTATCTCCCCCATATACTTCCAGCCTTTCTCTCTCTCTCTGCTGTGTGTGAGGGATTGTGTACATTCAGTAGCCCAGCTACATCCAAATAGCCCATAAATCATTGAAGCTTGGCATGGCGGGGAGAGACGGCCAGCCAGGGCAGAACTATTAACTCAGCTGAACCACACTCATCATGGCCCCCCTTTCTTTTTCTTACCCCTACTGTCCCTCACTTACTCCCACTCTGACTCTCCCGAGTTTTGTCCTCACACCTTTCTCCTCTGTTTCACATCAGCTGCAATTCTGCCTCTGGAAGATTAAAGCAGATACTTAACTTTCTCTTCTGAGCATATATGATGAGTATAAAATATTCTATGTGGTGTTGATACATTATTAAGTGCCATTTAGTGCCACTAGTCAGTTAATGAACTGATTTGTCACTTCAGTCTCTGTTTAGTTTCTGTGTATTAGTTCCTGTGTGTCTGTCCTCCCTTTTATTATTACATGATACACAGTTATTGTTCAGCTACATCAAATAACACAGACTTTCTGGTTACAGCTTATCCACTCTGTTATTATAAGGCCACCCGACCGGTACCCATAATCAAACAGACCCAAGGCCTGCTCACGAAAACAATTAGTTTGTACAACATGTAACAGGTTGACTGCTGGGCAGTAAAGGCATATGGATTTGTTCACAGTATGTTAATTGGACTTTTAAGATATAGAAGGGGCTGTTCAAGAACGCAGAGGTTGAGCAGACCCGCACAGTTTAAATGTATTAATTAACCTATATTTATAGCTGGCACAACCACATGGCCGCTCATATCCATGCCAGCGCCTGTGGCACCAGTATCCATTTGCAGTCTGTTCACTGTCAGTCGCATTTCATCGGCTGCCATCATCTTTCACCATTTCAACATGAACAAAATCTTTACACCACTGGATACGAAGAAAATAATTTAGACCCACCAAAAATTGTATTTTTACTTCAAAATGTACATTTTTGAATCAGAGGGTATAAGACCCCCTGAGAACTCCTGCATTCTGCAAAAAAAAAAACAAAACAAGGAATTCACCTCTATCTCTGAGAAATTATGATCGGTATTTCCCATCAGTCTATAACATTTTATCAATTAATCAAAACAAAAGACAGGTTAATTGACAACAAAAACAACTATTAGTTTCATTAGGTTTATTACAGAATTGAAAGTAACATTGATGTATGATTTGGTGATGTCTGTTTACACTTGCAGTGCAAAACCATTCAGCTTCCACATTCTCCTTTTTCATTGCAAACCAGAAAATGGTTCTCCTCTCCAAGCCACTCAGTACGATATGTCTCACTGCAAGGAAGCCAACATGTTGAGCTCCAGCTGAGCTCCAGTCAGCCAACAGATGGATTATACTCTGTCACTGTGATGCATGGCATTAACTTACCAGTTTGCTTAATGTGTTCTGTAGTCACTCATTGGTATTCATTGCTCCTAAATGCCTCTCTATATGATGGCCATTTTATTAGGCTACAATGCTAACGTGGGGTTCTCCCCGCCTAGCTAATCCCTGTGTGGGTGGAGGACAGGGAGCCATAATGCCAGCCTTTTATTGAGCTGTAATCCCTCACGCTATCCCTCCCTCCATTTTCCACATTAAAACGGGAAAGAGGCAAATAAATTAATGAAGCCATACGCTTGTATGAGCAACATAATTTCAACAGGTGCACCTGAAAAACAGATGCTGTGTCTCTATCTTTCCATCACTGTTACTCATCTGTTTTATTTCGTGTTTAGTACCTCTCCAGAAACCTTTGAGCAAGAAACCCTAATACTGTGGCGCAAAACTTTACAACTCCCAACTGTTCTGCGAATAGTTCAAGTTTGTGACCCATGAAAGAAACGAAAGGGAAACTGAGGAAAGAGCACTTCAAGCAGTTGCGATTCTTTTTATCTCTTCAGCTTTTCAAACAGATGCTCTGCTTGTCAGCTTGGGACAGATACACTAATACACTGGTCTGGATGTGTCAGTGGTATGCAAATTCATATTCATTTAAATATGTGCTTCTCATCGTCAAATCATGGTGTGCACCCTCTGACACTGCAGCCGGCCCATCTGTTGGTACAATACATATTCATATACACAGTATACATGCATCCTCAGATATTTTTCTTTCTCGCTGTCCTCCTTCTCTTTCCTCCCTCTCCCTTTTTTTTCACACTTGTAAATGCACAACCATATTAAAACTCTTACGTCGAGTCATGGGAATTTGATGGGAACAGGAAGAGAGATTACTGATATTGTTTAATTTCCCTCGGGTCCACTGTCTTGGAAGAGCCCAGAAGCATATGACTGCCTGCCTGCTGCATTTTAAGTCTGCTTATGTAGACCATCATGCATTTGTTTGTGTTTTTATATGTGTTTGAGTGTATTTCTGAAATTCTAGGCGGATGGATACATGGGTGACTTTGGCAAACTGCGCGGTGGGTGTCTCTGTCTGTCAGTTTGTGTGGAAACGTTAAGTGTTCATCTTTACATGCCCTGTTTGACAGATGGGTCAGGTTCTTTTTGGCGACCTCTCTGTGTGTACTGAACCTGCCAGCTCATGCCTTTCAGCCACCTGTGTCTTCCTGTATAGCTCATGTCCCATAGGACTCGGATGATTGATATGTCAGGCAGTTTGCTGCCATTGAGGTTCCATCCCTGTGGTCCAAGGATGACTGATTTGTCAGGCAGTTCCTCCGGCCAGCTTTTTTGCACCCTGCTGGGACTCATGTGAACAGTTGAACAGACTTTCTGGAGGGCTGTATGTCAACTTTCACAATACATGTGATAAATGTTATATATTCTCTAAGTTTTCTCTCTTTTTTTATATAATTTTCTTTGGCTGCCTTTTTATTGTCTTGGTTTCTCTCTCCTCTTTCTTCCTCACTCCCTATAGCCATCTCCGTCTCTGAATCTCTTATTAGTTTTTGATTGAATGATCTGGCATGCTGCATTACGATTTGACTCAGACATAGTTGCTAGTTCTGCAACCTGTCAAGTAAACTTATCCAGACACATAAACACGCACAGGGAATTTTTTTATACTTCATCTGCATGTGTTTGTGTAAGAGAGAGAGAGAGAGAGGGACATCATGTTCTTGCTTACAAATTGGGCTGTATGTTAGTGTGCACACATACGTGCATGCATCATTCAGCACATACAGTATGTGCACAAACATGCATGTGTAATTGGATATAAATGAGGAAGGGGATGGGCAGAATGTGTTTTACCTGACAACCTTGGTATCATTGGCATACCAATATGACGGCATAGTACCCCGAGACTGGGAGATCTGTCCATCATTTCCCACCTGCAGTCCTCTGGAGAAGGGGACTATCAAAGCACAAAAGTAAAGTAGATGAAGTGTTTGAGAAGAGCTGTAGATGGAGTGAAGGAGAAGGAAAGAAGAGGAAGCTTGGAGTTGGTCAGCAGGTTCAAAGAACAAGCAGGGAGAGTGTGAAACATGGAGAGTCAGTGTTTACTCTCATCCTTGCTGAAAACCTATGCATGGATTAGGTAATAGTGAGTGCTCTGAAGATGCTCTGCAGGTGGAGTACCCATTCTGAGACATAGATAAGTAGTAGACTGGAGTTGGGTTCGCAGGAATAATGCTGCCTCTCATCTTCAGAGTTAAAGACAGCGTTCAGAAAGGAAATAGCAGCGGAGATGGACCTGTTCATTAAACATGAGACACACACACACACACACACACACACACACACACACACACACACACACACACACACGCCCTCCTGTCCTTCTCTTTTCTCTTTTCCACCCTTCATTTTGTCCTCTAATCTACTGCCACAGACTGACAGCATCAGCTTCCACACATATGCCTCCTCCTGCTCGCAGTGTAACACAGAGGAAATACTTTGTGTTGAATCCTCACAGTGCTGCTGTTGATTAGATAGTTATGCTGCAAAGGAGAGTCGGCCTGAAATAACACTAGACTGATAGTGGAGCCTTGTTGGCAGAGAGGGCAGCGATTGAGAGCGCATACACACACACACACACACATACACATATAGAGTCAGACACTCCCCATCTGAATCTGAACTATTTGCCTCCTACGCTATTGTGGAAGCACTGGCCAAGAAATAGCAAATAATTAGAATTATTTCACAGCCTTATCTGGGATATACACTTGTACACACACCCACACACACACACACACACACACACCACACACACACACACACACACACACACATACACACACACACAAACACACACACACACACACACATTGAGAGGGAGACTGACTGAGAACCATTTCTCCTTTATAAAGCACACATGTTCCAAAATAAACCTGGGCTAAAGTTGACTATGTGTGTGTATGTGTGTGTGCATCTGTTTACATGTCACATTGCTTAGGCTCAATTTAACTAGCAGCTGCCCTGTGCATGTCACCCTGCTCTCTCCACACAACCCTGACTAGTGACGCAGATCTACTAATAACCACACACACTTACACCAACATAAGCACAGACCAACATACACACACACCTTTTCTAAAGTATCCTCCGGACAGTGGGTGTTAGCCAGCAGCAGTTTAAGTGAAATTAATGAGCTCTTGTAATGAGTGCATCACCAACCTGTGTGCTGTTGCCTCTGGGAAAAAAACAGAAACACACCCACACACACACACACACACACACACCTACACACACACACATACATAAACACACACACACACACACACACACACACACACACACACACACATATTGCAGCCCACAGGGAAGACTAGATTAACACACAGAGATGGAGACTGCTCAATCACTATGGTTACACAGATGGGGCCCAGAGAGAGGCCGACCAGCACTGAGGCTGGAGGCAAATGACACACACACACACACACACACACACACACACACACACGTAACAAAGATAAACTGACACACACTGTATATGTTACATATTTACTAGAAGGTGTCTCTGTTCTCTTCAATCCACAGAATTTCAGAATGACAGTTTGTGTCACAATATTTTCATACTAAGACATTACTGCTGTCATTCTCTAATTTGAATTCAGCCGGGCTCTGGAATGTCAAATATAATTTGACATTTGTGACCTCTGACCCGGCTTATGTTTTTGTTTTGTTTTTTAATAATAATTTTTGACACTTACTCAACACAAAATAATTTTTGTCATTTGATTTGATCTGATGTCTTTGTTTCATTTATATTCTGACTTTAGCTTGTGCCCCACTGTGCTTCCCTGTCCTATCCTGTCTCTGTGTATTTAACGGAGCCCTTAGGCCCGACAGAATAAGGCCTATAACAGCACAGCCGGCAGAAACTCTTTTCTCTTCGCACTATAAAGTTTCATTGTCCCTTTTCTCATCAGGGAATTGTAGTAGAGATAGCATTAAAGTGAACGATATCGCTTGTATGTGCTCCATATCCGTCGGGACAGGCAGAGAATATATCACTTTGAGGAAAAGGGAATTGGGGCGGGGGAAGATGGTTTAGGACTTTCCTTTTCTGTCTTCACTCACATACTGTATTACCTTGTGGGGTTAAATCACATCACAGACTATAACTCCTCTCACTTCTGCACTCTCTTGCCTCTTTCCCTTCTTCTCCATCCCTCCATTCTTTCCTCCTATCTCTCCTTCTGTCCCTTTCCGATCCCCGAGGGGACATACGTTGTCATCCCTCGCACCCCTGAGGGCTCCGCAGCCTGACAACCCAGCAGCCCCGTTGTCCCCTGGGGGCTAAGGGTGCTGCGGGAGCAAGAGGAGAGATACATATAGGCGTGAGGAGTGAAACGGGAGATAGGAAGGGATCTCGCTGTGGAACGGCTGGAATAGAGTTCAACAAGGGGCATGTGTACGGCGTGCGTGTGCGCATGGATGCATATAAACAGAAATGGTGTTCACACATGGGCAATGCATTGGGGTCCTGCTGTGTGTGAGCTGAGGTCATCCAGCATGTGTTAGCTGAAAGGCCGTCTCAGTGAGCTGTTGCTTCAGACACATGGCTGACTATTCTTAGCATGGCGACAAGACACTGAAATACTAGCCACACTGTTTACTGGGCTGCAGCTACACCTGTCTGCACTGGGACTGGGGCAGACACACACAAAGGTAGAGAGAGACTTGACATATATTCTTATAAGCCGCATAGTTTTTAGGCCATGTGCTTCATTGGGATTCTTTTCACCGGCTTTATTGTAGTCCTCTATTTTCATCCACTTCTTCTGTGAAGCTTTATTCTTCCCTAATTCAGTGCATTCTTATATTTATCTTTCCCTGTATCCATGCATCTCTCCTCACATTTATTTATGTATTCATTCATCATCATTGTCCCTCATCTGAGAGCTGGGAAATAAATCAATATAATATTGATACTGATATATGAGATTAAATATAGTCTGGGATTGGTTATCATATTGTCAAGATTGGTGGCAAATTAAAGGAAATCTCAATATAAAGTGTTGGGACACCATGAGCCTCCAGAGTGACTTCAACATTCCTTGGCATAGATTGTACAAGTGTCTCAGCCCTGCTGGAGTGAATGAGTCCTCCAAAAAGTATTCCCTCATACACAAAGATAGATTTGGTGTTTTGGGTGTTGTTTTAATGGTGGTGGTGCAGAGTCCTTTTTATGCCTTTGCAGAGGCAACAGTCAGGGCCGGAGGCATAATGTTTTCGGGGTAGTCCGTCTGTCCATCCCATAAGTGTGAAAGTGTTAAAAGTGCCAATAGTGATCACCTGATTGTGTTGTTACATATTAATGCCAAGGTATAAATGTTTTTATAAAAGATGTCACAATATTTGAGTTTGTCAGTATCTCTCAGTGCTGTATATCTTTGTTGTGATATAAGATTGCATAATGCTGTTGACAGAATGCTTTATCTATTTCACCAACCCTTCCGATGTCCCTACATCTTTCCTCTCATCATCCATTCTTCCTTACATCCTTCTTTTCATCCATCACTGCATCCATCGTTACAAATAACCTCATATTCATTCCTCATATCTCCATAGAGCCTTTCTATCATCTATGTTTCCCTCATAGATCCATGTGTGCGTTCTTGTATCTCCAGTTTGCAGTAGGCTGGAGGTAGGAGGCCAATGACGGTTAGAGACCCCACAGTAGACCAAATGAGTCTGTCTAGCTGTGACCAGACCTGGGGAAGTGGCGGCCTTGTCGTCAGCATGTGACATCTAGGCCGGCTGGAGCTGCCAGACAGAACCAGTCAAGTGCAAAACTAATCTACCTATCCATTTGTCTGAGAGCTGCAGAGGCAGACGGAGGTGGTATAATTGTGCTCAGTGTTATAAGCATTGCCACCGCTTTTTGTTTCTCATGGTTATGGAGGCCAGATTTCACAGTCCATTTTTACAGCACTCCGTCTATCTCTGAGCTCTTTTAGATTGCACAGACATGCTGATAATTGAATGAAAAACAGGTCCTGCGTAGGTAGGTGTGTGTGTGTCTGTATGTGGGGTTTAAAGCCTGGTTGCATTTTATGAGCAATAAGCTGCTGTTTGTGATCCTCTGTGGATGCATAGATAATATGTCTTAGTCAGCAGACTGGTAGTCTGTATATTATAAAACCGTGCTCAGGGTAATTGACTGAAAGGAGGCGAGACAGAAGAATAGAGGTGAAAGATAGAGCTGTATTGGGAATAACAAATACACTGATGACACCATCAAAATCTAGCACATCGTGTATCTATCCAGTGTGAATATGAGTTTACACTTTCACACATTCTGGATGATGAAAATGTGTCACCCGAGTGAATAAAACTTCTGACTGTATATAATCTTTGCATTACATTAGCATCTTTTTCCTTTCCTTTACCCTTCTGGCCAAAGCACCCAGGTAGTTAAAATGTTAATGAGTTGGATCAGTTTAATAATGTCACCAGAGCCAGGCTCATCAATCATGCTTCATATGGAATAGAATAATGCTGATGTGAATACAGACTCAGTGCAAATTAAAAGTCATTATGCCTCTAGCTTTAAAAACACTGGCTTTTTTCCATGTTCATAAAATTCTGTGTGTACAGTATGATAGTCTTCTTTCCTTCCTACTTCCATCCTTTTATACTTTTCTTTTAAAAGCTATTCTTTCCCTTACTTTCAACTTCTAGTGCTGCTTTCCCTACCTGCGTCTTTTGTGTGTGCTTCTTCTCTCCAGGCATTTCCTCCTCAGTTTTGCGCTGCAACTTGCTGTCGTTTCTTCCTTCAGCTCTTGTCTATCTGACAAGGCCTCCTGTGCAGACTGTTTCACGTGTTTCCCCACACACATTACTGTAAACAGGCATGCACAGACACACACACATACTAGCGGGAGCGTTGCAGTCTCAGTCTTTGTTACTATGACAGGGCTGTCGCTCCCATCTAGATGTTGGTTTAGATGGGCTGAACCAAGATGGCAGAGCATACTACGTCTCTCTGGTTCTCTTTACAGTTGGTTTGAGTGGCCGTGTGTGTGTGTGTGTGTGTGTGTGTGTGTGTGTGTGTGTGTGTGTGTGTGTGTGTGTGTGTGTGTGTGTGTGTGTACTATATACCACAAGACATTACAAATTTGTTAACTACCTTTTACTGTTCATACCTAACTTTAGTATTTCAGGCGATATTATGCCATTGCAGCCAATGAAGCAAGTAATCCAGAAGGATTACATTATGGCAACATAGACTTCCAGGATCTGTTCTACCTTAATCTTACAGGTATTAAATTCAGTGGATTAGCCAAAAACTGAATCACCATCTGGCTATTTATCTACAAGTGGTTTCTCCACTGAATTTCCAGAAAATGCACTATATCACAATATACTACATGGATCACCATGAATCTCTCCCAATATAATCATCAGCACAACAGTTTAATAAAGCCATCAGAAATTATCTGTTTTTTGTTTTTTTTCTTTTGTTTTATAAAAAAAAAAAATGGTTAAATGTACAAGCCTGTCAACATAGAAATGTGGGTGACGAGTTAGCTCTGTCTCCCAAGGTGCATTTCAGTACGAAAACATCCAATCACAGCAGTTCAAATTCTGAAACTGCAATGATGAAGCATTTGGAAGTCACTACAGCTCTGAATCACGCCTCTGAACGGCATCTTGCCAGCTGAGGTTCATAGGTTTTAGAGACGCGCCATACCAAACTGACGCACAAAATGTACTTTCACAAAAATGAAGCTGAAATAAATGACAACGGTCGGATATAACATCAACATATTTTTAGTTTAGTGGCAAGACTCCTGTGCATCCTCCCACTGCACATTTCTATATTGTAATAGAAGATTTTATCCACATGTTCTGCCCTACTGCTACTGCAGGCACGAAAGCACATACAGGTGCACTTCCTCTGGAAACCTTGGAAACGCTCATACAAAAACAAACATTTCAGTTATGGTAGCAACAGTTAAAGCAGATTAAGCATGTGGAGCTGAGGTCAGCAGTTCACTCTCTGGTCATGTTCTCAGTCTAATCACAGTCTGATGAAAATCCATAATCCCAATTTCTCACTGCTGTAAATTAGTTAGTCACACACTAATCTTTCCCAGGAGCACCACTGATCCAAATAAAATGTTGTGACTTTCCTACTTTGTTTGTGCGCGTGCGTTGTGTTAGGTGCTTCATTTTTATCATGCAATCCCATTTCCTTTTTCTCTCAGGCTGTGCTAATTTCAGGTTGAGATTACTCACCTGACTTCCTGCCCCAGGAGAGTGTATGTAAGACAAACAACTTAGTCACATAAGTATGTGTGCGCACGTGTGTGTTTAAAGTTGATATATTTAACTCTGTTGTGCACGTGTGCAGTTTTGTCCACATTTGTGTGACCCTTGTGTCCTGTACAGCATACAGCAGGCCTCATCCATTCCTAATTAGCGTGTGATCGATAGCTGGTTGTTGTGATGCTGTGCGTGGGGAGTCGTGTCAGAGCAGCGGAACAGTGACATTTCAGTGGACAGGGATTACTCTGTTGACCTTATTGTTGTGATTAGAATTCAGCCCCAGCTCCGTCAGAGATGACCTCACCTTGTTCACACTGCGCCGGGATACTGGAAGTTGTTCAAAACTCGTTCCTCTCCTCCACCACCACCCCCACCTCCCGCCTCCCTCCTCCTCACCTCTGCTGTACACTTTTGAAATATCCTCTGCCAGCATTTTTCTTTTCTAATGTGTTTTTTTTTTGCAAACTTTTTCAACCTCTTTCTAATTTCTACAAGCATGACTGCATTTTGCTTTTAAAGCATTGCCACTTCCATCTTTGCATGTTACTGAACCTTCTATATTTGCTACTCTTGCTACACTGTCATCTCGAGATTACTTACCACGAGATTTGCAACTCCTGTTATGGCATTATCTCGCCTCTGTGTGTGTGTGTTTTTGCAGAAGTGCATGTGTGTGTGTGTGTGTGTGTGTGTGTGTGTGTGTGTGTGTGTGTGTGTGTGTGTGTGTGAACAGGCACTCATGTATGGAGTTACAATATAGCTTTTCGTGACTTTTTTCAGTAAGCCAGTATGCTCTTTTATTTTCTGACTGTCTGATAACTCTGATATGTTGATGTGTAATCTCCAAATACATGCATCTCCATACACATACAGGTATACCACATTCCCCCTCCATGTTGTTGATTGTTTAGTGTCCTATATGAGCTGCAAATAGGAAGGAAGTGTAAAAAGTGAAAAAAAAGGGACAGAGAAGAAAGAGCAGGACAAACAATCCCTGCTTTTAAAGAAAGTGTTGCATAGTTTGTCCTCCATTTGCTCTATTCTCCACTTTTTCCTTGTCGCTCCCTTTTTCTATAAGAGTAGTGATTACCGACCATTTAGACTGTGATGTCTGGGAGACATCGGTAGGAAGAGGAAAGAAAGAAAAAGTAAAACGGGGCCATCACTATTGAGATGATGAAAGATGAAGGCATAGTGTTGTGTTGCATCAATTGAGCTGAAAAGCCATATTGTGGATTATTCATTAACTGAGACATTGTCTCTGGAAATACGTGTTGCTATTGTCATTTTTTATGCTTTTGAATTGGGTAGCGGCAGAAATGAGAGGTGGGTATGTGAAAAGCTTAGCAAACAAAACCAAAACTCTCCGCAGTGACTGATACCGCTAGGGGTAAATGGAAGTATGTGTGTTTTTGTCATGTGGATGAACTCAACCGAAATGGCTAGTAAGGCAGTCTGAACTGAACACAAGGTTTATGGGTAATTCATACAAGTACATTTTTTGTCATTTGCAACTGCTTTGAAACCCCCACATAATCATCTGAGGGTGGGAAGACAGGCACTCTATGTGTGTTGTCTCTGCAGCTTCTGGTTTTAAAAAGGTGCAATGCCAAAGTGTAACATCATTACACACAATGATCCACTGTGGTTACCTTGACTAAATCACGCACAAGCAACACCGGGCTGCTGCAAAATAAATCCTCTTCTGTGCTTCATATTATTTATTTTTTCTTTCATGTCTCTCATTTTATTTTACTACAGATTAAGAAACTGAGCATGTGGTTATTGTGTGGATCACTGTATTGCATGAAAACATAATGACCAGATTTTCAATGATAAATTCAGCTTTAAAAGCCAAATCATCTGCCTTTGGCTGCGTAATTGTTTTGCCATCTGTTTGCACCTCATCTCTCTGAACCTGCAGAAACAAAATCCCTTTATTGTTTGAATGAGCTCATCTGCACTCTGCTCTTATTATGAGCCATGTTCGTTTCCAGCCAAATTTAGGGCAAATTAGGGTAACACTTGACAATACAGCCTGCAATTCCCAGTGTAATTTTCTTGCATAAATCAGGTACCAATAAAAAAGTTACTAGTTCCCGTTGGTATTTAAATGTAGGTACAGTTACCCAAATTTAAAATGAATTTCCAGAAAAAGGAAAATGCAAATGCATGTTTCCATCCATTACTGCTCTTTTGTGCACCAAGATGAACATTTGTTCTACAGAAGAGGTGCCATTTAACAACTGTAGAAGAAGAGGGCTCAGCAAGATGATGTGTTTAAAAGAGCAACAGTCAAACTTCAAATGACCTACAGTGATGTGAAAAATGTGATAGAAATATGTCATTTTTGCCTGTTCCGTGTATTAATTTGAGGAATGTTTCAGTTCTTTATCGGTCCACATAGATGTCATGTTTTCATCTGCTGCAATTTGTAATTTCTTTAGTGGAGCAGAAACTTCACTGGATGCTTCATGTACGTTATGAAGTCTGCTTCCATTGCATTTCTGTAGCATTATGCTTTTAAACCAACTTTTCTACCTCAACCAAGAATAAAGAAGGTTTTCTTTATTTCAACTTTGACTTTCTGGCATTTGGACTTCCACAAGTCTTTTTGTTGCAAATTGAAAAAGGCAAGTGGATGGAAACAGACTTAGTGTGATTAACACAGCTGCTTTAAAACAAGTTAAAAACAAGAAATGTTTCTGGCTGAGAGGATAATCATGGATTGCCACAAGCTGAGATTTATATTCCGCTTTCCCATAACATTTTGCACATATTGCACTGAATGTACATAAGTGAATGTAGCAAGCACTTGGATACAACCGGCACAGGCTACCAAGGGGTGCCCCCTCACCTCCTCATGCAAACATGTACTGTATGAGCGGTGTGTGTTTGTGCATGCACAGCAGCTCGTTTGTTTATGCTCACTCAGTTACATTTCTCTGATGGCATGCCCACTTGTACCAAGTCATGGATACTTGTCTGAAGGGTTTAGCTGTTGAATTGCAATGTAGGGTTGTCATCAGCATCACTGCAGAATCACTGGATGACTGGCACACATATCTGGGATATGGCCCTGAGCGGCCCAGTAACTGCAGGGGCATATAATGGAGCGCCAGCAGCAGGTGAGGATACAGGATTGTGGATTTAGTCGCAGTGATTTGGCTCCGCTGGAGGGGACGTAGTCAGTTGGTGGTGGGAGAAATGCAAACCTGTCACACCTGTTTGAAGTCCGCTCTGCTTATCAGAGAGTTTTTCCAGCTCAGAGAACACAGCCAGTCTGTCACTATGCAGGACAGAGGAGAGGAGAGGAGAGGAGAGGAGAGGAGAGGAGAGGAGAGGCGAGGAGAGGAGAGGCGAGGAGAGGAGAGGAGAGGAGAGGAGAGGTGGAGGGGTAGATGGCACTGGGGCAGCATTTTGGGCATAAGAATTCCTCTGTAGCCTCCCACTGCTGCCAGCTTAGTGATAACATGCATGAGTACACCTTGGGTGAAAGAAGATGGGAAGATGAGGAGAGAGGGAGGATGGGAAAAGCAGGGCAAAATTGACAGATTCAAAGGAGCAAAGTGGTCTGAAAGCCTCCCACATCCTCCCTCCCCTCTCCATCTTCTCTGTTCCTCACAGGGGGGCCTGCTAAGAACGTTAGTGTCCATTAAAATTGCAGCATGTTTACATAAAATGAACACAGCCTTGTGCTGTCTTTACCTCCTACCTCATCTCACCCTCCTACATAACACACACATCTATAAGCCATAATTGAATTTATTTACTCATAAACAACCAATGCTTTCAAATGTAACTTAGTGTACAGTTTAAAGCATTTATCCTCTATTTAAGTGACATTGTACAGACGTTCCTCTCATAAACTCCCAGTGACCTGCCTTTTCTGTCAATTAGAACAATTAAAATCCATTTATCTGCTGCGAAAGAGAAACTCCTTTACATTATTTGCTGTTATTTTTCTGAGCTGGCTGTGTTAAATGTAGCACAGAGTGGCAAAGACATGCACACACACAAACACAATTGCTTGCATTCACCTATCAGCTGCTATATTTATGTGCTGCACTGTTGTTTTGCTTTTGAATGATTCAACACACTCTATTGCAAGATCAGTTTGCTGACTGATTCCTTTTGTTAGGTTGGTTTTGTCAATAGTCTGATGATGACCCACCCACCCCCCCACCCCCCTATCTCTGTGCCAGGGAGCTGGGGGCTTGATGCCCTCGGTGCCTATTTACCCTCCCAGCCTCTTCAGCAGCCCCTCTGATGCTGCATGGAGCATCAGAGATGGCACAGAGATAGCCTGGAGGAGAGAGATGAAGAGATATGGTGAATGTAGAATACAAAAGAGTAGAAAGAGACACACAAGTTTTTGACTGCGTTCTGATGAGGGAGGAATGTGGCAAATGAAAGGGAGCACATTAGTAGTGATGAGAAGGGGGGGGGGGTGGTGCTCATCATGATGGAGGTGATAGGGCCCCCTCAAGGTGCATTCAGGCTGAGATGACATTGTCCGTCTTCAATTCCAGTGGCTTTCGGCACTGCCTCTGACAGGGGCGTGCATCTCTGCTAGAGTGGCTGGTTACCATTGTGGCTCTCTCAGTGGTTCAGGCTGGATTGCCTTTTGTTCATTATGGTTCTTCAGTGGAGAAAATGTTCAAACCTCCAGATTAAGTTAAGTTTGTTTTTTCTTGTTTTGTCTTCAAAAGAACAAACCCATTACTCTGCTATGGAGCAGCAACATTATAATGTGTATTTCAATTCTGCTTATTAAATGGGGCTCCCTGCTTATTTGTCTCGCCAATCCACCTGCGGTTATTTAACAAAGCAGAGCTGCGATGACCAAGCCAGTGCCAGTGGGTCTGATATTTACCCTTGTCTCCTCAGAATGGTTTTATTAACAAATGACAGATGTAATTACAGAAACCAAACCATCATTTTAAACAAACTCTGGCGGTCTATTCACTGATTCTTCCATTATCCATGCTCTGTGGTCATGGATTAGCGCTAATCATCACTGTTGTATTATATAATCCACTTGAAAAAGAAGGCTATTATGATTTAAACTGCTATAATCTGATCTCGTTTCCTACTCTGTCTCCTCAATTACTTCATCATTTAGCTAATCTCTGAATGTGTCTTCTATCTACACACTACAATGAGGTGTGTGAATATGCTGCATTAAAATTATCAGTGAGGTTTTCATCACTTACAGGAACAGTTCTGGCACTAAACTCAAGACAGGATGATCCAAATGCATATGTCCACTGATCCCAATTCCTGAGTCCTGCAAGCAAAAAAACGTAAGGAAAACACCATTTACTGAATGTCTAGGAAAGAGGAAAACTGATGAATACGGTATGGTAGGCATGCAGGCCCTAATGCTGCCAGTGACCATTGACTGTGTGATGGTTTCTTTATTCTCTATGACCACTTGCAGGAAAAAAAAAAAGTTGTGAAATGCAAAAAACTCCAAGCCTGGCTATAACCATTGTTGCAAAGATGACAATTTATCCAGATACTGAATGATAGACTACACATTGACACCACAGTTAAAATAAAGAGAGGGTTAGCAAATAAAATTGGATTTTGCATATCTTTGAAGCCAAAATTAGATTACAAGACCAGTGTGTCAAGGACACATGAATGTACACCTGATGATAATTGTCAGAAAGAAAAAGCAACAGCTGAACATTCACCTTGAGGAGGTTCAATTATTAAGAGGAAAAATAACATACTGTTAAAGGTGGAGGATTTTCAGATTAAAATAGCAACACTGGTAGTTAGAGGGGGAATTGTTGTATGTTTATTGTTGCATTTGGGGAGAAAGAGCAGGGAGGACAGTAAATTAATTTGTGCACACTATTAGGCCGAGGGTAATTATTTTGATTTGCATGCTTTTAGGAACTAAGGAAACAATTAGATTGGCTATTACCTGAAAGGATATAAACAGAACTGATACTCAATAACAAATTAAATACCATAATATTATATTTAACAAAAGGCAATACACAAGTTGTAAAGATGAGAGAGAAAAATAAACCTAACCTCTATGACAGAAAGATATTGTTACACTGGAAAGTATACACAACTTGTAAAACGAGAATGAAGTCCAGTCAGGAATATTACTGAAGACTGATTGAAGGAGTTACATCACCTGAACAACAATTTACCCCCTGTACCCTTTTACAGACTCATGTTACTAATATACGGAAAAAAGAATGTAATAAACGCAGGATGCCCATGCAGAGTTCACATGTGAAATCCATATGGAGGAGCTTCAACTGGCTGTTGAATGAACAACTGGGTTAGTGGGAAACATGTGGTGATTCTCTGTAATTACTGTGATGAACAAAGTGCAAAGTGTGCACTGTATGGCCCAACAACCGACTGAATGTAAATTTTGCTCAGCTGCAGACTGCTTATGATTATACCATACATAATACAGGTATGGAGAATTCTTAGTTGAAGAGACTGTACGCAGAAGACTAACACTCCAAAGCAGATGTTTACCTAAAATGACAACCACAGCCTTTCATTTCATCTTTAATTTTGAACAAAAGACTGAATTACCAACTTAAATTACAGTAAGGAACTTTGACATGTGAACATTTATATTGATGTACTTTCTAAATGTGTATAAATATTTAAATGTGCATATCTGTGTGTGTTTATGAGTGTATGTGAATACTGTATCTACTGGCCATAGATGGCGGTATGATGCATATTTATTATAAACAGTGCCCAAGTGACAGCATGTATCTTAGCAGTGTCCCTGGAAAATCATTTTCATAGTTGATTCAGCGGGGCGCGGTTTAAGTCCAATGCCAGCGTTCAGTGCCAGTGCAGGAAGTAGTCTGCCCTTTCTGTAGTGAGGCAGAAGCTGAGGGTGTGGAGGTCAGGGTAGAGGTTGGGCTTTTTACACGTCTGACTTTCATGCCAGAAAGTAGAGTATTCCTCCCATCACACACCTACTGTACAAATATAACCACAATCCTTCCATTACTTTAACCAGTTTTTTTAGTCACCTAAGCTTGACCATGCTGTAGTAGCCCTTAAAATTACTACTTCTAACAAAACCCTGGGATTTTTAGAATAACCAATATCAGCATTTTGTCCTGTGATAGGATTGTCATGTATTTTGGCCACAAGAGACGGCTACGCTCTACCGTCATGGCACACCATAACATGGTTGCTCGGTACTTCTCTTTTGCCATCTCTACAATGATGAGTTACAAGGCCCTGTCTCAGTGTGATGCAGTAGTGTCTCACACCTGGCAGTCCAGGAAGGATCAATAATTGATCTAGACAGTGTGCCACCACCCGCTTGGGTCTCTCAGGGTTCACATGTACAAGTGTAACCAAATAACACACACACACATACATACACACACACACATACACACACGCACACACACACACACACACATCTTTTTCTCCTGTTACTGTAATGATCTATTTACACCATCAACTCAGGTATAAAATGGAGTTGTCACTCAGTCACAGCACAGATGATCAGATATCAGATTGTGCTTAACCCTGACAACTCTCTGGTGAACTGGCAGACATGGCTGCCTCAGAGGTCAAACTGTACAAGCTGTAGATCATCAGTGGTTAATGCTGGGCTGGTACTGAAACCTACAAGATGATTTCTGTGCCCTATTTTCCACTAACAACTTGTGCTCTGAGGTAGAATCATTTCACAGATGTGTGCACGTAGGAAAAAGGCTTTACTGCAAAATCGGAGAAAGGCCGCCTTTTTTTCATGTCAACCATTAACCCCTGTCCTTTCTTTTTCTATCTCATTCAGTCCTTCCTGGTTTAATTTGCTCCTTAAATCAACTCCCGCTGCCTTACTTCCCCCCAATCTCTGGATGTTTAGTCGTTTATGAGAGAAGGTGGAGAACAGCAGGTGCGAGGACTGCACAAAACACCAGAGAAGTGATCCAATTTGGAGTGGGCAGTAAATTGTGTGGACATCTGCGCACTGCATGGTGCGGAGCTGAGCACAGGGCAGGGTGGATGCATATCTCTGCCTGGCTGTACTGCTGACAGGGCACAGAAACAGCCGTGGAGGCGAGCCAGGCAGGCAGCAGAGAGAGAGAGACTGGGGATTGGGACCTGACACACTCTCAGAGTCTCCATCTCTATATCTGACTCTTTAACCGCTGTGGATGTTTTCTGCCACATTGCAGAAAGAGCAAAAGAGGAGGGTAATATGGTGTGGAGAAATATAAAGAGGAGTGAAGATAAAAACCATCTGACCTCAAATTCATCCACCATGCCAGAGATGTGGAAAGTTTGAAAATGTATATAAATGTGCTCAAATCTGACCATGACCATCATATAAAGCTTCAGGTCTCTTCCCATTGATTCATGAGAACTGGTCTTCAGTAACAGCACACAGTCCCAGGCCTGAATCTCTCCTTAGCCCCACAGGACACCTCTCCAGACTGGGCTAATTGAACAGATTACAAACCTCCCCTTCTTTCTCTCTAATTAGCATTAGTGTGCCATGGACTAAATGGGTCTGGAGTAGGTCTCGGCCCTCCACTCTTACAGGCGATTATGATCTCCTGCCACAGCGGTGTCTCTGGTCATAACTTCATTAACGACTTGGCTGACTTTTTCCAACTCTGCTGGTTCCAGTCCCCCCAGGGAGTTTGGGTCTGAATTTAGCTTCCCTATAGCAGAAAGATCTTTGATTGAATTTAGCATTTTTCACACAAATTTGTCAGCTCTCAGCTGTTACAAGAATGCTTCTGCTTTTCTATTTTGTGCAGTGTAAGCGTTCAGATGTATACAGACCATATTGGTTTTGATTAATCATGCTTGTCATCATGATCATCCCCGTGACTCACAACTATAGTCTTTCAAACTATCATTTTCATCAGCACAAGCATGGCTGTAATCACTCTGATTTCTGTAGTGATTGTCAACATTATCATTAGCAACATTTTCATCTTCCTCACCTTCTTCATCACTGTAATTCTCTTCCTCCTCCCCTTTAGTAATACCATTGCCTCCTCCTTCATCACATTTATTGCTCTTTCTCTCTCTCTCTCTCTCTCTCTCTCTCTCTCCCTCCCTCCCCTCACTTTCTTTATGGTTATGGCCATATGTACATATTCTGGTCTTTTCTGTAATTGCTAGTTTGGATTTATTTTTATTCATGATGAATGCAAAGCTGTGTGAAATGCTGTCTACCACTGAACAATCCATTTAGCCTCTATAAACCAAGCTAGATTAAACAAATTTGGTAAGTCTGTGTCTGTCCTAGTTGGGCAACAAGCTGTATACTGCATACACTATATTGCAGACTGTGACCCGACGTGCTTCCAATTCAAATGAATCTAATAGCTGTGAGTGCTTGTATATACGTTGGACAAGATGTTGCTCTCACAATTCATTTCACACTTCGTTAGCAAGTGAAATTGTTGGCTGGATATACAGTATGGAAAGGAAGATCAATATATTACAGCCAGGTATTAGTGGTGCAATCCAATACATGCACTGAGGTTCAACAAATTGTGTAAACACAATTACAAAAACATGATACAAAGGTGCATTGTTATGCGTTATGAGCAGATTTCAAACACAAATGTACATAGATGTGAATGTCTTTGCACACGCATATGCATGTAGTTGCCTAGGAAATGAAGAACACCCAGAATTTCACACACACTATTCTTTGTTCCTCCTCTTCACCCACCCAGTGATTTGAATGGAGTAAATCATCATTGTGTTTGGGAAAGAGATTGATGGCCGGTCTCAATGGTTTGCCCACCCATTCTATTTACAACTGCAGGTCAGTCGGCCAGTTAGGGATCCGACCTCTATTGTGGCCGTCTGACATCTCTATTCATCATCACACACTCTGCATCCTGCTGCTGCTGTCTCGAGGCATGGACTGCTTTGTGTGTCATTTTGTGTACTGCAAATATGGGGGAAAAGGTGCATGTCTGAGTTGATGATACAAGAATATATAGTGTATGGTGATATCAAATTTGTCAAACATCAGAGATTTTGCCATACCATTTATACTGTGGTATCTCTCCCTTCTATAACTTTGAGTGAATTAGGTAGTTGTGAGAAATGTTGCAAAAAACTGCTTCATAGCAATATTGATTTTTCTATGATTTAACAGCTTTTGCATTCATGTGATGATATACCGTGATTCATCCATTAGTTGACATTTGCTTGGCTGGATTAGCCAAAAGGCATCATGATCTATATATTGGAACATGAAATTGTAAGATAGTAGATAAAAGTATTTCTCAAAGTAATGTTAATGTGTATTTCTTACTTAAGGCACATTTAAACCTGATGCAAGAGGTTACATTACATTTACTCATTTGGCAGATGCTTTTATCCAAAGCAACTTCCAAGTGAGGGACAACCATAAAGCTTCAGTGCAATATGAGACCTTGGTGTAAGCACTAAGTACTGCATCTATTCAATAAGTGCAAGGAGATTAGGTCAAGAAGTGCATTGAAAGTGCATAGTAAGCGCTAGTTAGGCACATTAGGGTGTTAGAGTTGTTATGAGAGGAGGAGTCTTCAAGAGATTCTTGAAGATAGAGGGGCGCCCCTGCTCTGATAGAATTTGGAAGCTTGTTCCACCATCGGGGAACCACAGACGAGAACAGTCTGGACTGCGATGGCCTTGTGAGTAGGGATGGTAATACTAGACCACATTCCATGTAGGAACACAGTGGCGGAGAAGGAGCATAAACCTGTATGATTAATTGAGTTCAAGCCTGGGTGCAGACCCAGAAGTCACTCTGAAGGCATTCATTAGTGACTTGAATTTGATCGGGCAGCCATGGATAACCAGTGTAGATCAATGAGTAGTGGAGTGACATGTGCCTTTTTAGACTGATTGAAGATCAAACAGGCTGCTGCATTCTGGACCATCTGTAAGGGTTTCACTGTGTGTGAAGGGACACCTGCCTAATTTTTCTTATGCTGTATAGTGCAAAGAGGCACAACCAGGAGACGGATGCCACATGGTCAGAGATCTGGACAGAGACTGCGGGGTCATCTGTCAGGAACAATGGATATAGTTGGGTGTCGTCTCCATAGCGGTGATATGAGGAGCCATGGGAGCGGAAAATTGGAGGTGGTGGATATTGCAAAAAGTAAGGGTCCCAGCACCACTCCTGTGGAGAGGGGACGGGATAAGGCAGTTTGTCCTTGCCACGACACACTGAAAGAGCGCCCAGTGAGATAGGATTCAAGCTAAGAAAGCGCCTTGCTTAACGTACCGGAGAGTACAGAGAGAGTACAGAATTGAAGTTGTGAGACCTGTCTATAGTTCTCCAGGCTCTAGTGAGGGCTTTTTTAGCAGAGGAGTTACCTGAGCCTGCAGAGTGACTGCAGGCTTCTTACGTGTAACTTAACATAAGTTACATAAGGATAACTTAACTTGTTTCATTAGCGAATAACTTTCTCTTATGCACTTGCTGTGTTAATATTCATTAATTCGTTGTGAGAGAGCAGCAACTGTGGTGAGCAGAAGGTGTGCAGTGGAAATGGCTTTGCTAAATGTGTGTTACTGACGACTACTGAATCTTTGCTTCCTTCATGTTGTCTTCATTAGCAGCATTGGAAAGTTACAGGAGAAAAAACTAGCAGACCAAACTGACCTATCACAATTTTTGTGGTCCCCATGTGTTTCGGTGTAGCCACTGCAGTCTGGATGTGTAGTTACATGTTTGTGGAGCTCAGGACATAAGCCACAGCATAGATATAGAGCCTACACAGGTAGTCACCATAGGTAAGGCATAACCACCTGATGTCATCTGAAATCAAGCTTTAACGTAAGCTCTGAAAACACCTAGTTAAAGGGGCAATAGGCAACTTTCTCCCATAGCATTTCCAAGCGCTATTATTGTTGACGCTGCTATCTCAAATAAGAATATAGTAAATTTAATCACTGCTCATTTTAGAAAGGTCACTGCCAGGAAATGTGATATTTGTTCATCAATTGGACAATGAATCGTTTGTTACTGGCTGCTTGGGGTAGTGTTACCAACATGGCTACCCTGATCAGTCTGGCTACTGTCCAAAGCAACAAAAAAACTATAAGAATCCCAATTTCAACTAGAAACCCAGATATCAGTGCTTTGATAAAGACAGAGTATAACACCTGGCTGCGTTAATAAGTAGGCAGGTTTTGTTACTTACTGATGCAGTATGAATGAGGCCAACTGAACATCAATTTTTTTCTCAAGTCTCGCAGCTCTCTCCACAGTCAGACTTGCCAGGTTGGCCACCACATCAGTGTCCCAGTGGAGACTAAAAAAATACATAAAGTTGGGTGCCAATGGATAAGTCCAGGGCTGACTTTCTGTCCCAGTCTGACCATGGCTATATCCACTGAGTGAATGCCCATCTGAGGTTCACTCTTGTTTTACCTCAGTTTCTATCACTCTCCATCTTCTCCTTTGCCTCCTCTTTTTCTATTCCCGAGGAGGGTTTCAAAAGTTACTATGGTTGTTCCACCATCCACCATTTCCTACCTGGAGAAAGTTACTGATCGCTATGGGGAAAATAAAAGCGCTATCCTCTCTCTGTTTAGTTTCTCAGTCTGCTTTTGTGCTATAAATCGAGTCTTCATTTTTCACAAAACTACAGTCCTGGTGTCAGAAAGAATTGCATAGTGAAAGTGATCAACATTTACATCATAATTATAAGTTAAAACAAAAAAATTGTATATTGTCACTTGAAAGTAGAATGAAAGTGGAATTACCTCTTCAAATTGGGTTGTTAAACAAATTAAGCCCTTAATCAAGAGATTTACTTATGTAGGAATATGGCTATCAAAAAAACTCAGGAAAAGCCAGAATTTCCACTCTTTTCTAATGTTATCAAAATCCTCGACATGCAAGACTGAGCGAGACAGACAAAGAGAAACCACCAGTCTTTCACAGACAGTAATACGTCAGTCAGTCTTTACAATTTTCCATTTACCCCACATCTAGGCAGCACTTTTTTAGAGCTGGGTACATTGGACTCCTCTTCGCATTAGGTAATAGATATAAGGAGAATGTGTAGAAGCTATAGGGAGTCATTTAAGTGGTACAAGTGTTTGAGGGGATACATTGAAAAGCTATGCATGAAATATAAAGATTTCTTTCATGACAACCAGGGTTGGCTCTTCTTTATCTGAAAATGACATGACATGAGGGACCTGGCTGTTGAGTCTATTGTCTGGCCTCTCGTGTTTCTCATAACCAGGCAGGACATTTCCCATCTGCAGGTTTGGCCTTGTACCACAGTCAAGTTTGTGACGCTTCATTTTCTGTCGTTTGGGTTCGGCCCGAGTCTTATTTCAAGGTTAGCTCTTCCCCTTGGCCCCTGAGAAGAAAGAGGGAGAGAGAAAAAGTGCGAGCAAGAGAGAGAGAGAGAGAGAGAGAGAGGATCCTCCAAGGTCACTTTCAGTGTCTCTCCGTTAGAGTTGGTGAGTTCCTGACAAGACAGAGACAGTTTCAATTTCTCACAGACTGTCAGGAGCTCCATGTTTTTTAAATGCCTGTGAGACAGATGTAAGCAGAGGAAGATGTTCCCTGACTTTTCAGTGTTATCTGAGGAGCATTCTTTTCTCCAGCCTTATCTCTCTGTCAGTAATGGGCCTTCAGTGATTCCTGCCAGATAGCTGCTGCGGATAGACTGTTAGGCAGGCAGATAGAGCAAAGCTTTCCCAGATACTGTAGATCTAGACCAGGCTGTTTTTCCACATGTTTCTGCCCCTTGGTGATTGGTAAATCCCACTGAATGGCAGTTTGACAGACACCGCACCTCTGCTTCTTAGTGGAGTGGAAGAAAAAAACAAAAAGAGATGAGTGATTGATCCGAAGTGCCTGAAGTGTTGCATGGTGAACTTTCTTTGACCACATCCTCAATCAAAAGTACAGTAAAAGTCATCTTCTTCTTCAAGGTGTGATGAAGACATGGATCAGAGATCTTTGATGTGACAGATCGTGGATATCTTCATCTGACCCTCCTGACTCTGAGCTTGTTGCTGCTTTTATTGTTTTGTGAAACAATTCACTGAGGAGAAGGATGCTATGTCAAAACTGTTTTTAGAGCTTTGACGCTAAAGGGAAATAGAAAACTTCAAAGAACGCAAACTGCATGCGCCTGTATGTGTGCAAAAGTGACCTAAACAATATTGACCTCCTGTTGACAAGTTAATGATAAGTTAATTGCCTGGTGAGCAAATGAACTTATAGTCCTCACATTCTCTCCAAGATAAAACACCCAAAGGTAGCTTATCCTCCCTAAAGGCATCCAGTTAACTCTACAACTTCTTACTTTAATTCACTATGACCGATTAATGTTTGGGGAATTGGCGAAGAAACGCAGAAGGGGGGAGTGGAAGGGCTGATAAGAGTTGAAAGCAGCAGTGGGGAATGGAATTGTAGTAATAAGCTGGACTCCTGCTGTCTCCTCTTTGGGGAGATCCCCACTAGTGCTGTCCCAACTGTAGTGTGAGGAGAGGCTCAGCCATGGGTCTTCAAAGTACTGCTCTGTTATGGATGAACTCCTTTGTACTGCTATTATCCATTCAACGCACCATATCTGAAGACAGCTCCCATCCTTCAAACAACTACAAGTCTAGGCTGCGCCCAGCGGAGCGAGAGTTCTCACTCAATGAAAGATTCCCAACAACATCACTGGAGCACAAGGCGGTGCTTTGGTATTTCCAGATGTTTGGCTTACGACTAGAGACGCAGATCCAGTGCCTAATAATAACACTTGTTGCTTTTTAGTATGTTTTACTCCTGTTGTGGATGAGATTGTTTTATCACTGACATTTGACTTGATCTCCATTTATTTTGGAGTATGTAAATTACCAGCTGCTGCAAGAGGAGACAGAATGCTACATGAAGATATCATACTATGTTGGTGTTAACCCCTCTTCAGCTCTGACACTGTAGCTGCCATCTGTGTGTGTGTGTGTGTGTGTGTGTGTGTGTGTGTGTGTGTGTGTGTGTGTGTGTGTGTGTGTATGTGTGTGTGTGTGTGTGTTTATGTATGTGTGTGTGTGTGTATGTGTGTGTGTGTGTGTGTGTGTGTTTATTATTTATTAACTCATATGTCTAGTACAGCGTCTTCATCCAGACCAATCCCCATGTGTGACAAAACAAAATGAAATAAGACAAACGACACTAGCACAGAATATCGAAGAAGATTGACACATATTTACAATACATTAACAATAATTATACTGTCAGTTTTCTTAATTAACTGATTTATCATTTAGCATAAAAATCAAATCAGAATTCTCATAATTTCTCAGAGCCCTTAAAATAGCTAAAAAGTACAGGCTATGAGAAAGGAAGTATGTCAGTAGTTTTGAGAGCCTTTAATGGTGTATAGATTGTTGGAGAGATAGTGAGCTCGTTTTGCACTGTTGGGAATTGGTGCTGCTCTGTTAATCTAATATAGAAGTCTCCAAGCAATATGTGATTTTTCATGTGTAGGTGTTTGATGATCAACTTGCCCTTTGTGCTGCATCTGATTTTATAGAAGAACACTATATTTTTGGACAATAAAAGTGTTGTTATTGTGGTTGTGCTTACCTTTAACAGTGTTTGGAATCTGCTACCTGTGCCTGCTGTGGAGGCTGCATGTGTTTTGGTATAAAACAGATGAATTCACCTCCGTGTGACACAAACTGAACATTACAACTATCTGAAAGGCTGGATTTATTGCAGGGCTGTTGCATTGGATTGCATTAGATTGTACAGGTGTACCAATAAACAGGCAATTCGGTGTAAGATGAAAATGACAGTCTTTGCACAGCAGAAGGGTCCTTAGATGCCCGAGGTTTTTATTTATACAGTATATGTGTGATAGAAAACCCGTCTAGAAATATTCTAAATAGAGAATACCAGAAGTATGTTTAATAATTTACTCAGATAGTTTCCTCTCTCTTTCTCTCTCCATCTCTTTCTCTTTCTCTCCCTCTGTCTCTTCCTGCCATTTGCAAGGTCAGTGGGTGCAGAAGGTTGGGCTTTAGTTGTGTTCTGTCGTCGTCACTTTCTCCTCGGAGCTGCAGGCTGCGACAAAGAGCCGGCATATATGAGTGCCGCCACAAACACAAGACCTGTGCCAGCCACGGAGGAGCAGCGTTCTTGCTTTCCGTTTAGTTTTAAGTCTGAGTATTAACTGAGTGATAAAGGCCGTCTGCTTGTGTGGAAGCTCTGAAACGTGCGCGAGCCCACAATATAAGGGGACGCACTTTTACTCCGAGCCTATTCATTTTCCAGCTGACGTGGGAGCGGGAGCGCAGGCTGAATTGTTAGTTTGGTATCTCTCTGTGTGCCGGGAAGGAGAAGAGGGAAGCGGCGCTGACCTGCTAGGATTTTAAGCCATCCCCGTTATTATTATTTTTTTTTTTTTTTTTTCAATCAAGACCCCAGACTCCGGGTGGCTCCGCTGTGGACAGACTATACTCAGAGCGATGACTGTACTGAATTATCCACCGGCTCTCTGTAATTTCTCCGGCGAAGACAGCCCCACCACTACCACCACCACCACCCGTCCTTAGAATAAAGCTGCTGTGAAACAAGTCAGCACCGTCGCCGTTGTCTAACAGCTGGGATTTATACTTTACCATGTCTTGAGACACGGAGGGGAAGCTACACAGATGATGGCAGTGAGTATATAGGCTCGGTTCAATGGCACTGATGTTGCATCCAGGCTACTTTTAGCTCGTCTCTCGGGGCAGGTTTTATCCACGCAGCCGGTGACTTTAATTTTGACCGATAATTGTGTATTGACAGGGGGTCCGTCTGGTCACAGCTGTAGCGGGTGTCATCCGCCGTGTGATATAGGGCGTTTCTGTCACCGCTGTTGCCGGGGGATATCAGGTTTCTCCTGGGACTTTTTGGGGAACATTACATCATTTGAGTAGCCTATGAATGACTCTGCAAATTGAAGGAACGCGCGTGTATTTTCCTAATGTTTATAACCTGAATAACGTGTCATTTTCAATCAAATGCATCCATTAAAATAAATGACAGCCTAGGCTATATGTTGCCAGATGTAATCATGGAGTTGTCATGCGTGTACAAATGCCACTTGGAGTGCGCTCGATGCACGCAAAGACTGGGCGTATGCGCGATGATGTCCCCTTACAAGGCATCTAGAGATCGACGGGCAGAGTTGTGAGGGTAGTCTTTGACATAAATTAAACTCCCCCCAAACACCCACCCGGCTGCGGGGTGGGGATCGGTGCAGCTGTCAATTTGCATGTATTTTGTTGGCCAAATCCAGTCTGTATGGTCTGCCTGCGCTTCGGTTAATCCCATAGCGGATCAGCTTTACCGCTCCAGCCTGCCTTCTTGCAGCGCCTTCCCCTCTCTCTCTCTTTACCCCCCCCCCCCCCCCCCCCCCCCCCCATTCACACATACTTTAAATGATTGCAGTATATTAATCGGGCTCGTGTGACCATCATGTATTGACGTGATGATATCTGGAAACCAGGCGCTGTTTGGAGGCAGCACAAATCGGGATAACACTTCAAGAAAAAGGATCGATGACCGAGATTTGAAACGCGATAGCAGCTTGGATACTCCGCTTCTACTTAGCGGTCTTCCTACTTTGGAGAGGAAAACCCACCCAGTTCCTGAATCCGGGTTTTTTATAGCAATTAATGGGTGACAAAGCCACGATGACGGGCCGGTTCATACACGACAGGGACTGGTGACCGAGTAGTGATCCAGCGCGTTTCATGAACACGTCGGTAAGGTTGTTGTACGCTGTACAGATAAATTGATACGTTATATGATTAATCAACATTTTGAGCTTAAATATTACCTCTTACAAACTCGTGACCGCAGTCCTTTTTGCTGTAAAATACATAGTCCAAGCGATTTCGAGTATTAGGCCATAACTAGGCTGGTAATGTGTGTGTGTGTGTGTGTGTTGTGTGTGTGTGTGTGTGTGTGTGTGTGTGTGTGTGTGCGTGCGTGCGTGCGTGCGTGCGTGTGTGTGTGTGCCCTTAAATCCTCCCTCTTCAGTTGTAAACCCACCGGGGCTCCTGGAGTTCTTTATGTCAAGAACACACAGATTGTTGAAAATGATCCCAAGGGCAGTTTAGTTGTTATTACTCTCTCTAGACTCAGACTAACAAACAATCATACATTCTGGCACCGGTCTAATTGATGAGTGAGTAAAATAATACTACTGAAATGCAACTCTCCTTCTGGACACAAATGAAGGTCCCAACACCCCTGTGGAAATGCAACGTGTTACCAATTTGTTTTTAATACCATCATTTTAACTGTCTAATGACAACTTGCCACCATGTCAAGGCAAAACCTGGCTTTTGTGGCCCCATTCGTGCTCATCCCCTGCAGCAGCTTCACTTCTATTCTCTTTGACCTGTTCGCATTTCACAGGGAAATGCAAAGTTTCTCAGCACAGAGTGGCACATGTCTGAACACTGTATCAGCAATTTGTGTATCTAGTCTCCAAGATGCTGAGTCACATTGCTTTGCCTATTTTGTGTATTGTCCTTTGACGTCAGCAGCCAATGTCTGGCCAGGTGCGATCTAGTAGCCATAACTCAAAAAAGCTTATTCCCATTAGAATTGTTACTGTGTGTTTTGCAGTTTCTCCCTCTTGAATCTTCTGTAAGAGGCAAAACTACCTCATGGTCCAAACCAGTAATCAGCAATCTTCATAATTAATTTATTTTCCACAGCAGCTCATAATGTGGATCACGTAGGGAAGGTGTCGTTAATTTCTCTTTGCCCTGAGAGAAATTCTGCTGCTCCTTGCTTTTCATTAACTTTTAAAAGTGGTGTGAGACACTATGATAATGTGCTCCTGTGGAGAAAAGACTGATAACTCTGCAAGAGAAGGCTCAGGTCAGGCGAAGATTTGTGGAGGGTTGTAAACAACACAAATGTTTTCATTAGCTGCAAACTATTCAGTCAGGCAGTGATTGGGGCTCTACAGGAGCAACACAGTCAAGGTTAGACGACATCTCTGGACTCATCTGTCCATGTCACAGTTTGGTGTGTTGTGTATTGACACGTCAGTGTCACTCACTCTCAGCCTTCCTAACGCCCTGTTTTGTCCCCATGGTGCTGTGCAGATGTAGTAGTAGGTGGTGGGATATTATTCTGACACATCCAGCCACACAGACTCTGCCTTCTCTGTGTGTGTCAAGTATTGCACAAGCCCACACTCGCACACATTCACATTTACCATTACAGAGGAATGCAAAAGGAATGGGATTAACAGTGAGCGTAGTCTAGAAAGACTCAGAAGCTTTGGAGCAGTGCAGCTGTAGAGGGGAAGACTAGCAAACAAATCCAAAGGAGACTGTAACTACAAAATTCTGTGCATAAAGGAAGTTCCTGCGGGACAGGAAGTGCTTTGTGGTCGCCTGTCTGAAACCACAACACTGGTGTGACTAATCTATGTCTACACACTTCCCCAAATTCTCTTTTGATTTTCCACTTTTCCTTCCCCCTTCCTTCCCTCATTGTTCACTCTGTCCAACATAGAATATATCTGTTTCAAACCCGCCTTTCTCCTCACATATTCCTGTGTCCTGTCCTCTATCTCATTCTTTCTCTCTGTTCCTTTGTCATTGCAGGATTACCGGGAGGATGGCATGGACCTGGGGAGTGATGCATCCAGTCGCTCCAGCTCAGAGTCCAACTCCAACAAGGTTACACCTTGCTCCCCTTCTCTTGACCTAGCCACTTTGGAGGACTACAAATCCTCCCCCTCTCTGGACCTGGTCACCTTAGAGGACTATGAGGAGGACGAGGACTACCAAGAGTATAAGAAGAAGGTGATAGAGGAGTGGGAGAGCGAGTATGGAGAGGACTACACCTCTCCACAGCCTCCTGGTCAGGAGGAAGGTGGAGGAGGCATTGTGGGAGTTGACGGCCTTAGCAAAGGCTACAGGAAGACAGTGAACAGTCGCAGCCTCGCCGAAGAATTCCAGGATGTGAAGACCGTCCCGCCCCTCCCGGCCCCCGGTGGTCACACTGCCACCTCAGTCGCAGCCGTCCCCGAGGAACTGAAACAGAATGGCAATCTGATTTTGCCCAGGAGCAGCCAGCTCCACTCCCCCGGTACACCACAGGGGGGCACAGGGACTCCCAAGCCCAGCCACCGCAGCTCCAGTCAAGGCAGAGGGAGCCGCAGCAGTGGCGGGGGAGGTGGTGGTGGAGGAGGTGGAGGAGAAGGCAGTGGAGGGACTGGTGTACGGATGGGAGGATACAAAGAGGAGGAGGGTGTAGAGGAAGAACCTCTGCCCACCATGGACTGGGCAGCCCTGGAGAGGCACCTGGCTGGGCTGCAGTGCAGAGAGCAGGAGAATCAGAACCTCAACCACAACCAGAACCACAACATGGGCAAGACCAACTACACCTCAGTGAGTGTGCAAGGATTTTACACTTTTCTACGTGTTCCTGTTGGTCTTTTCAGATTTCCCACGCACTGGTGTGCCTCGGTAATCCAGCAGTTATCCATGTCAGATGGACCCTGGAAACATGAGGTTAGGTTAGCTGCAGTAAGAAAGGGGGATTAGTCGGCTAATGTAGCGCTAAGCTATGTGGCCCAGCTATTAACCTGACCATCACGGAAGTCTGGGCTCCACAGCTGGAGGGAAATGGAGGCTGCAGGGGCAGCAAGGAAACAAGGTTTCAAACAGACATCAACAGGAAGTACACTGACTCAGAGAATCTCTGTCCGACAGTTCACACAAATTGACAAATACACATTGCATCTCTCTGAAATGTAGAAATGTCACATGTCATCGTTATAAATAGGAGTCATGTCAGCACATAGTTGTGATTCGATGAGAGTGGACAGAACTTTAACTGTGAAGATTTGTTGCCTTGACTTGATGTCTGTGAAATCTAATTTCTAAAATTCTATACGTTCTTTGCCATGTGGCGTGTCTACCAGAAGAGGTCAGTGTTGCATTGACTTTCCACAGTGAGCTGCTGCAGGCCTTTTAATGCCAACACCAGCAGCACCACTACTTCAGGCTGTTATGATTCACTTGCAATCTCATGACATCACTCAGTTTAAATCACAGTAAGAGCCAGACTTTTGTGGTTTATTGTCAGTCTGCGGGTCCAGAAGGGTGTAGCTTTAAAAAAAAAATTATATATATGGGAGAACCAGGAGAACATTGGTTACAGCAGGCACAGTTTCAGTGCAGACACTTGGCGCTTATGTCACTGAGTAAAACTAAGCGAGGGCAAATGTGTTTTGAGAGAGGGGGACTGGTGTTCTCTTTTAGTATGCGAGCACCAAGACCTTTTCCTCAGTGCACACAGACAATGGCTGCAGCCAGTGCCATTGTGAGTGTGTTGTGTGTGTTGTGTGTCTTTGTTTGTCTGTCCTGGAGGCCCCCTCTGTCTCCCTGAGGCATGTCAGGAATGCAGCGGGAGAAGTGGGGGATGAGAGGAAGGAAAGAGGGAGGAACAGACAGGAAGATGGTATCTTTAAGACCGGGCAGATCAGGGCCACGTGGCTCATGTGTTTGTGTCAATGTTCATTACCTGCTGTCCATCTTAAATGGGAAGGTCACCCCCTGGTTTGCTTTCGTCTGGGGGATAGTCTGCTCTCTGTCTCTCTCTCTCTCCCTAGGCAGTGGGATGTGATATAATTGACCTGGGTGGAAGAAAATCTCATGAAAGAGAGCCTCTGTCTCCACATGCAGCCCCTATCTTGTGCGTGCACACACTCAAGCACACACATTCACACATATGCTCACCGCCATTGATACATTCTTGGTCTCTGCTGGGGTCTCACATGTGTGTACATGAAGGTAGACTAAGCCTGGTGTGGTAGATAGAGATAGACCAGTATTGATGGTGATAGTGCCACAGCTTCCAGCTGTCTCTCCTATTACAAGGAAAAAGCAACCCTCAGAAAAAATGGACCTCAGAGTTCGATGGCCCTGCGTAGATAAGAAAATGGAATTAGCCTTGTAATCCCACCTGTGCAGAGAGCAGAAGAGATACACCAGAAAAGACGAGAGACACGCGCTCATATCACAGACAATCCCATTCTTGAAATCATCATGTAGGTGCGATTGCTACTTCTGTAAATGAATGCCCGTCATATGGCTCATATCAGTACAATCAATTACTGAACTTCTGATATGTTTTTCGAATTTTAAGTTTGTTTAGTCCTATCTCTGACTTTCTGCACATTGTAAAAGAGGACAATGGTAGTCTTGACCTTCTGCTAAACTGCTAACAAGAGCATAAAAGCAGTCAAGTGGCAATTTAGGACATTCCCACGAGACATTCTGGGTCTCTTTCTATGTCAGGGGGCATCTGGATTTCTTAATTCTCAAATTTGCAGGACTTAGCAGGCACCCTGGAGGAAAGGGAGGGCTGGTGCTTTTAAAATGTTGTTAAATATTTAGACATCCACTCAGGCGGGACCCACCAGCGAGACGGTGCGTGTGTTCATGTATAGAGGGGTCTGTCTGTCTGGGATGTTGCCGGGGTCCAGCGGGACAGTGATATTCATGCTTCAGTAGAGCTTCAAAAGCATCAGTGCTTTCAGAAAGATGGGACATACAGAGAAGCTGAAAGTTAATAATGTGTAGCAGTCGCTGAGTGCCTGGAGACTGATTTTGGCTAGTCTGCCAGAGCTACAGAGTTTTTCTTGTATGTAAGTAATGTAAAAAAATGTTTGGAGCAGTCAAATCAGTGGTTCACCAGACAGACTCAGTGCATCAGACAGGATCCACAGTCTCTTTGCGTACTGGTTGTCCTGTTCACATCTCCATGGCATTTGCAATAGTTCCTTTTGCTGGTAGAGGATAGGGTTAAATTACAGCACAAGGTGTCTTTGAAAAGTTTTTTTGCCTACATTTATTGCCTGAAATAGTTAACACATTTCATAAAGGTATTGATTTTTGAGCTGTGGGCCCAATTGTAGATTTATAGAAAGCTTTCCAGATTCCACTGTATCCCGTGCCATGAAAAGCTTCATTTCCGCTGTATGTCGTTTAATCCCCGGCTCAGTTTTGTATTAATGAAGTAGTCATGTTATTGCAGGTGTGTTTAGTTAGGGTGTGGTTTCAGGCTGCTGTAATCTCAGCGTCTGCCTGCAGGCTGTGGGTGTGGGGTTAGGAGGATTCATGAGGATGAGGGTCATGCTGACCCGTTCGTAATGTGTTTCTAATGAACTCTGGAGGCGCGTGGCAGAGACGGGCCCACAGGGACTTCAAGTACACCAAGGGGTAACACTACCCTAACCCGCCATTTAGCCACACACCCTTGGAAGATAAACAATAATATTATTCCTCCGAGCCAGAACTTTACCTGTGTGGTAGAGTGCATACCGGAAAAGTCTTAAATCTATGCCTATAGGCTACTTCTTTTTCTATCTCAGAGTGCACACACCCAGCTTTACTCACCCTATATAAAAACACCCCATGGGCAAATTGTGGACCTGTGTTGGGACCTGCAGCATCATTCCTGCTTTGGAAGTGTTTCTCTCTCTCTCTCTCTCTCTCTCTCTCACACACACACATAAACACACACACAAACACACACACACACACGTTCTATTTCTACTGAACGTATCCTAATCGTGCCTGAGCATTTACCATACATGTGAGTGCATCATTTCATATCAAGCGCTGAGCAAATTTGTCAGCAGGTAGACTCAAATACAGTCATACTGTTCAGATATAGGTTCACACTCACTGACTCACTAATCCTTTGTGACATGTCTGAAATCCATACACAGTACAATCCGATCATTAAGCATACTGCCCCTTAAACAACCCACCAACACTTTTGTGTTCTCTTTGTACATCTGTGAATGTCACTCACAGCAGAGATCTACATCGCCAGCTTATATTTCAGCACTGCAGGACTGTCTTCTCAAATACTGACCCCGTGTTATAAACTGGACACAAAGATTTTAGAATGGTCTAACAAAAACACTCTGTCGAGTTGCATTCGGGGAAGTGTAGGATCCATTTGTTTGGAGTATTGGAGTTTAGGGAGCAGCTTCTGCTGCATCAGTTTTGACCACTTTTTTTTCATATGCGTGTGCGTGTCTCCCAACTTTATGTAAATGCAATACATAATTGCTAGAACTGTCTTCTAAATTGGTGATAATATAATTGGAAATGGCATATGACACCTAACTTATGTTACATGTGAGACTACGAATGACCAAAAGTTCATCAGCCTTTGAAAAGTTGGACTACCTCTAAAAGTATATACGGATGTGGCAGTTTGCCCTTCTCCGTTTCCAGCAGTCAGAGGAAGTAGCATGTCGATGAACATCTACTTAATAGGAAGGTGCTGCTCAAGCACACCATATATACAGTAAAAAGGCCAAGAGCCAAAACAAATTGTGGAGTGCTCTGCCCCAGAAAAGCACTCAAGGGCTGTGGAAAATAAATGATGAGAAAGAAGCAGAGAGACACAGAGAGGTTAGAAAAAAGAGCAAAGGCAGAGAGCAGTTTCCACTCTGTGCTCTGTGATTATGTTAAGTTCAGTAGTTGAACTGTGCTCACCACCCTCCACTAACAACCTAACTGCTACCTTCACGCAGTACTCAGACTATGCCACGTAGAGGGAGAGACGGCGAGGGAAGGAGAAGAAAGAAATTGCAGGGTTTGAGTGCGGTTATAGTGGATATAAATAGGCACAAACAATGAATGTCAAGCAGTCACACTAGAGTTAGGTCCTGAATGGGGAAAACAAAGCAGGCAGGTCTGAAAAGAGAGGTAGCTGGGATGAAAAAGAACCTGCGGAGGAGGAGGGAGGAGAGAGGAGGAATGTGGGGTGGGAAGTTGCAGGAAAAGATAGTCAACGTATATATGGTCAGGAAGTGGGAGGAGGCTTCAGAGATGGGGGGGGGCAGGGCTTAAACCAGGTGTGGAGCGCGCCTGCTGAGGCTCTGGTGTCTGGTTCAGCCCCTTAAGCTTAACCACAGCTCCTTGTGTGTGTGAATGTGTGCATGTATATGCCGGTACCAGCTGAAACACGCCCGGTCCTCTGCACACTAAAACTCTCTCTCACACACACACTCCTCACACAAACTGACTGCACTGCCTCTGCCTCAGAGTCAAGCAGATTTATGCCTCCTGTTAGTCCATACACACACACTTACACACACACTCACACACGCACACATGTACACATTCACCTCACTAAATCAAAGGATATCTTTTTCTTTTCATGGTATCCTGACAGTCTGCCAGTGTTGGTAGATGTTTTTTTTTTCTTTTTCTTTTTTATCAGTGGAGTATTTTTCAGCTCAGCTTAACCTTGGATTCCTCACAGCAAGTCGGGCACTTAACTCAGGTAAAGCAAAATATGACCTGAATATGAATATGAAATCTGTGCTATCTGTCTAGTTTGTCAGACGGTTTTGAACATTACATGCACACGTGATGTGGCTGTAGTCAAACAGAGACAAAACTTCTGACAGCTCAGGCTCAAAGTAGATAAATTGTTTGGCAAAAGGCTCAAAATGTAATTTTAGCCCAGGGCACTGCATTCCTTTGCTGTAACATGTGGTCTTTTGAATTTGTATGTAACAGAAAAGTTAAATATGTCGAGAATAGAACATAAAGCAGATCCAGCTGTACATCTGTCTATGCATCTCAGTTTCCTCCCAACTATGTTATGTGTGACCCTTTAACAAAGAGCAGGTTCATGCCGGCAGGACTTTGACCATATGTGGGTTGCTGCTTGGTAGCTATTTGTTTTCCTCTTTTCTGGCAAAGAAAATAATCAAATATGCAGTGCATTTGCTTCGTGTTTTAAATAAGCAAAACTTTGTGCTGTACACCTGTTTTGAATGTTCCCTTTACCTTGATGTGCAGAGAGGGTTTGTGTGACACACCAAACCGGGATCAAAGAACTAGGGATGACAAAGGCTAGATGATCAAAAACTTTGGATACCTCAGGTCACCTCAGGCTTTATGTTAATGTGTCTTTATGTGTTACAAACTACAACTACAGCTACAACTGACTGTCGGCTGAACATTGCATGCACATGCATTCTTCACATACACCTGCATGGAGGAAACAGGGAGTCTGTCAAATCACAAAAAGGTGCACATACACAAAGCATACCAGTTAGTGCGTCCTGTTGTTGTTCTTGGAATACAAATGGAGAATAAGTCTGAATAGAAGGCACAGTTGACATGGTAAAGCTCTGCTTTGGTCTTCCTTTTGGAGGAAGAAAGGAAAAAGCAGCATTAGAACAAACTACCATAAATGGGTAAAATCAGCGATTCACAAGACTGAATAGCCAGTCAGTAAGCTCTCTCACTGTTGCGATTCAAAACGCTCAATGGGCCAAATGTGCCAGGCAGCTGACTGTCGGCTTGGTGTGTCAGGAGCCAAAGATATATAGTGCGGTTTGTTGTTTTTATCACTGAAGAGCCCAGTATTGACCCTTTTAAATTCAGCTGGAAAGTGAAGTTAGCTTAACAGCTCAATCATGTTTTATCTGAAGAGAGGGGTGGTCACCTACACACACATAAAATCAAAACTTTTGCTACTTAGATTGACCTGCTGGTTTTTGGATATTGTCAAAATGTCAAAGACATTCCTTCGGGTTATTAAGTTCATGACAGCCTCAACGGGAGTGGTACTGTCTGAACTGCTCTTATCTGGTGTCAAAGTACGGCTTAATCAGCTGCCCAATAACCTCTCCTCGTGTGAACTGGTAAACAAACACAAAAATACAGAAACCTATGTGAACTGATGACTAATAATGAGGTTATAGGTGTAGCTTCCCATCAGGAAGCTTAAGGTAAATTGTTACTGATGATTTCACCTACACCAGTGTGTTTGATGATCCAGAGTGATGTCACCTAGGCAGCGTCAACCAGATTGAGGCGCTGTTGTGATTTGAGATCAAATGATAATGATTTAGGAGGAGATACACGGCCTCCAGCAGCACATGCCTCCACTTTTTATCCGATTGATCAAAAACTCACGCAAGCACACCCTTCTTCTGATTCAGTCAACCATGATTCACCAAGGTCTGAGTAAGGCCTAGCACATAAGTCATCTTATAGGCTCATACCAAGTCTCAAACTCATTTTACTACACTGTTGCAAATCTCCACCCTCTTCCTCTCCTTTTCTTTTTCTCATCTCCTTCTTCCCTCTCTTCCAGACATCCCCTGTCCTTCACTACCATTCCCGCTCCTGTTCCCGGATAATTGTCCGCTTCCTCAAGCTGTCAGGAAGCATTATGGCCTAATGTTCTCACACAGCCAAAATACAGCAGGAGACCATTTCCCCCCCTCTGCCTGGCTCCACTTCTCCACCCTATGAAAACTATCAAAGAGGGGGCGCAGGCTATGAGTGGCAGAGCGTGCTGTGGAGGAAATGGGGATTTATGTAGCAGCGAGGAGACAGCCTCTAATGTTATAGCCCCGTGTCAGTCCTCATACTGCACAGTCACTACAGAGCAGAGCCAAATACACACACACAAACACGTGCTCGCACACAGGCCAGCTTTATAAGTAACGGGTCTGAAGGAGATATAAAAAAATAAAAACAAGATTTATTGCAACAAAAAGAAGAGAGAGAGAGCTGGAAATTGAAAATGAGAGAGAGGGGGGTTTATATTTTCTAAGCAGTGAAGGATTTTAAACTCATATCCATCACCTCTCCTGTGTCCTGTAGGAGAAATAAAGGGTTGAGTCACACACACAGACAGTGGCCTGTGTTTGCACTGACTGTGTGTGTGTGTGTGCTTGTCTGGACCTGTGTGTTCATTTGGGTGGAGTCGAAACATCAAACACTGTGCTTCTCTGCACCTAATTATAGTGTGTTTGGGTGGGTGGGTGTATGTATATATACATACACCCACCCACCCACAGAGTCTATATATTTATATATATATATATATATATATATAGACTGTGTGTATATATATAGATATATATATATATCTATATATATATAAAAGGTAGAAAAGTGGGTTGTGAAACGTGGTCTGTTTATTCCAGGCTAAAAATATATTACGAGGCATGTTTAAATCACATTGACACACACAGACCCCTAGAAACCAAGGGTGTGTTTTCCTCCATGTTTCAGACTCTCACTGTGTTATCTAAGCTGTTCATGTTCGTGTGTGTGTGTGTGTGTGTGTGTGTGTGTGTGTGTGTGTGTGTGTGTGTGTGTGTGAGAAAGAGAGAGAGAAGACTTTGTGCCAGATCATGCAGAGAGCTTCATCTGTTGCTATAGCGAACAGGGCATAAAACAAGTTTATCTCTTTGCCTATACCCACAACACAAGAATAACCATTCCATCAATCTAGTGCTCTGTAGGGCTGCAGTTAATGATTATTTTTTGATCAGTTAATCACTTAATCTATAAAATTTAGAGGGAAAATATACTGAGATATCTTCATATTGCTTATTTTTGTCCAACCAACAGTCCACATCCCAAAAATATTCAGTTTACTATCTCACATAAAACACACAAAGGCAGTAAACATCACAACAGAGAGCCTGGAACTAGGGAAGGGGCATTTTTGGTTGTGACAGGTATTTTCATTATTAATTAATAAAATAAAATGTCAGAAAATGTTAAATATTCATTTTTTCTCACAATCACAATATTTAGTTTTTTGTCCAAACAACACCTCAAAGCCCAAAGATGTTCAGTATTCAGTGATCTAATGAAGAGAAAATGAACGAAGCCTCACATTTGTGAGGCAGTGAGAGAAAAATGATTTATTTTCTGTTAACTAACTGATAAGAACTAAGATTAATGTAAGATTAACTAAGATTTATAGTAAGCAACTAGTCCTTTCAACTCTAAACTTAGTTCTTTCCACATTTTCATGATTTCATTTTTGCTTTCCACATTTTTTATGTGTAGTCAAGACAACAAGAAATATATAAAAAATCTAGTGTGTCTGAGCTGCTTATTATTCCCTGTGACTCACAACTCTTGTTTCATAATGGACTGCGCCATTGCACAAGTGTAACTGTGGTCAGTTTGTCATTTACTCAGTTGGTATACAAATTTGTTGTGACGCATTTAAAAATGTGAAACAAATATTAACACAGACTGGTGGTCACAGCACGCTCAGTCTCCCCACCACCAACTCTAGTCCTCATTAGAACAACCTCTGGCGGCTGAACATAAGCACAAGCGCACACATACACACACATGCACTCCCTGGCCTTCCACATCAGTTCCTCCCTGTCAGAGCGAGCTCATTACCGCCAGAATCTGGCCCTCACACTGAGCCGACCTGCTTTGCTATGCAGTGTTTTTACACTGGCACAAAATGTCAGCTCGCTAAAAGCATCTGTGCTCCCCTCTTCCTGCTGAGACAGAGAGGGAGGCAGAAAGAGAGAAAGAGACGGAATGAGGGGGGAGATGAAGAAAAGTGGTGAAAAGAAAGCAAGTGTAGTTACACTGAAAGGCCAGAGAGAGAGGAAGGAGGGGTAGATGGCACACAGGCTGAAAAGAGAGAGGGCAAGCTGTTTTGTCAGCGAAAGGGAGGAGGCGTCGCAGCATGACTGGGATCCATGTATTTTCCATGAGCTGTACAGAGTAGAGATCGACCGATATGGTTTTTTCAGGGCCGATACCGATACCGATTATTAGTAGTCAAGGAGGCCGATAACCGATATTTGGAGCCGATATTTATTTGCAATAAAAGGGAAAATATTGGCGTGAAAATTTTGAATAATGGAAAAATTCCACTTAACTTTGTTCAAATGCCTTTAATCATATGTTTATTTAACAGCTTTTCAGATTTGCAACATGTTAAAGTTTTTTTTTTCTTAGACAATAGATATCTTTGTTTTAAAATTCTAACAAAAAATGCAGGGAGCTCCCAGGCTCAGCAGCATGTCTTATAAAGTTAAATGAAAACTTAAACAAATAAATAGCTCACTAAAGTTTTCTACAGTAAATAAAGTTTTCCAAAATTTCAATATAACTGAAATGTTAATCTTTCACTTATCTTTGTTTTAAGTTCAAACAAAAACAAAAAGTGCAAGGAGTTCCCAGGGTCAGCAGCATCTCTTATAAAGTTAACTGAAAATTTAAATAAATAAATAAATAGTTCCTGAAGTTTGCAGTTTGAAGAATGCAGTTCATGTAGGCTTTATGATGCAGTTACATTATGTCTTAAGTCTTGAACAGCAATATCCTGCTCCTCTCTACAAGAAACTATCAAAGACAGCTTCAGGACACACTTCATCTAACAATATGTCATTTTCTGCTGCTTGGGATCTCTCAATCAACACAGAAAAAGGTAAAGTACTTGGTAGTTAAACAGCCATTATTGCCCTACAGTTTTCTCTCAGACAGACGGTACTTGCTGTCAGTTTCTGCAGCTTCTCATGTGGCTTACACAAACACACACACACTATTCACTAGCCATCCCCTCAACGTGCTTCCCTGCAATCTCTCTCTCTCTCTGTGTCTCTCTTTCTCACACACACTTCTTACTTTTATAACTATTTCAGTATCAATGTTATCAGTAACCTTGTTTCAAGGGATTAAACACTAAATAGCCTAAAGCATCTTCACTTTAATAATCAGTGTTTATCGTAGGAACAGACAGCTGCCGCCAACGTCTTGGGCCTCACAGTAACGTTAGTAGTCGTGAGTTGTAGAGTTTCTCATGTGACTTCCACACAAACACACACTTTTCTCTACCATAACAGACATTCTCCCCATTGCTACAGTCTGCTGAGCATCTAGAGCCGCGGACCGATGGGTTAACGTTACGCTAAAAGCTAACCAGCCTTCACCTCGACGGGCTTCCCTGCAATAAAACCGGACATATCGATATTATCAGCAACCTTGTTTCAAGTGATTAACAGGCACGTCTGGAGGGACTGCGAGCAGCAGAGCTGCCGCTTATGTTTATATAACGTTAATGGGCTCACAGTAATCTTACTAGTAGTTGTCAGTTGTAGAGGACTGGGATTTTTATTACAATTTCGGGAAACTCTGCTGCCTTAACTTACCTTCAAAACAAGTATTTGCTCTCCGGACCTTCTCCACCGTGTGTGTAAGGACTGTTCATGCACCGCTTACACTGCTGATTGGCTGTTACCGTGGCTCTGCTTGTAACCAATCAGATGGTGCTGTGGGTGGGACAATGCTGGCGACAGAGTAGTGACAGCAGACAGAGAGGCGCGGCTGCATCATAGCCAAAATAACCCAGTTTTAAATTGATCTCTTATCGGCTGTCGAATTTTAAAAAAGGCCGATGCCGATATGCGTCAAAATGCTGAATATCGGCGGCGATAATCGGCCCGGCCGATAATCGGTCGATCCCTAGTACAGAGTTTTAAGCGGCATTATTTACCACCTACAGTATCATGTCCGCCTCCCTCTGTATCCCACTAGTTGTAGTAGCGTGAACAACCATGTTATTCACTCCGTTATCAGTGACTTATGATTAGGGATTCACTATTTTAGTTTGCATCTATAAATATGCCAACATAGCAGAGATAAATACACAGAGCCCCACATGAGTGTTGTTTTGATGTGCAGGATGAGAGGAGCTGCTCCAGTGCTCGGTGTACACTGTACCACACACTCACAGCGAGAGTGACAGAAAAACAGCACTTTCTCCTACTCTATGCATGCATAATTTACTTACTACAGTTGAAATTTGGTATAAGAATCAGCATACAGCTATAATTTAGCAGAAAGCCACTATTTGCAGAAATCCACTTGTCTTTTAGTTCTTAGATTTACACCTCCCAGTTCAGGGAGGAACAACTCATAATGTAGCCAGTGTGTGGGAGGCTGAACTGCAGTCTGCCTGCCTGTATGTCTTTCTCCAGTTAATAATCTTTGTTCTGAGTCTTCATTGTGCTGATTTAGGCCTCTTACATAATCACAGTTGTTGCTGTTTGTCTGCTGTGTCTGTTTTTTTGCTTATTTTTTGCTGTTAAAGGCAGCTAATACACATGCAATTCGAGAATCAGTGGCTACACACTGTACAGTCCTCGTTGTGTTGGATGTCGTTTTTTGTTTGATTTTTTTCTAGTGTGGATGAACAGGTGCTGTCTCTGTCTCCGTCTCCACCTGTAGTGCGACTCAGATTGTAACCTTGACAACCGAGTGTAGGTCAGTGGGGGGGGGGTGTCTTCAGACTGACCGCTGCCATGGTGATAGAGGAGAGGAAGGGGGTTGCTGGGGTGTCTTGTATCAAAGCATGGTTCACAGATGTTGGACATCAAAGTTATTCTTTGCTCCTGTCTATGTGTGCGCGTGTACATCAGAGAGTGAAATCTGTACAATGCATTTGTATTCAAAAGGGTGAAGCATCAGGCTTTAGTGAGCCTGAGGCAGTAAAGATCTTAATACTGGAGCTAGTACATCAGATCGTTGACTCACTAACACTGGGTATTGGCTTCCATTTTAATGTTCTTCGCTTATGAAGCCTACTAAAGCAAAGGAAAGAAAGCAAGTACAGTAGCTGTGTGAGGATGAAAAAAGATTATCTCACCTCCGCACACCTGACCAACAACTGCATGAAGTGCTTGGCTTCTGGGATTATGAGTTTTGGAAAGTCATAAGAGAGCTCGGGGGGGGGGGAATTTTAATTTTCTTTAAGCGACTGTTGATCACTAGAGGGCAGAAAGTACTCACCACAGCAAATCCATAGCAACAAACCTGATTTGAATCAATTCATCACATTTCAATGGCTAATGCATTAGCAGAGACATATGTCCAGCAGAAAAACAGCAGCAACAAAATGTTTTTTCACCAGCAACTTTATAATCTGCAATTTCTCACACGGCTTTCCTGTTTTTCTCCTAGTTACTGTGTGCCTGTAAACTCAGCATAAGCTTTAGAGTCCCAGTTGGTAGCTTTCACTGAAAGAAAAAACAAGTTCATCACAGGTCAATGTCATGCACAGGTAATTATATCCAAGGTTAGTGTGACAGCTGTTGGCAATGTTCCAAACTGCACCAGCTTGGCACCACGCAGAAGGCCATCCCAGAGCCAGTGATGTGCAGGCTTGAGCAGAGAGATCAGAGCAGGGAGTTCATCGATCCGCTTCCAGCTCATTAAACCCACGAGTGGTCTTATCGGGAAAAGCAGCGTCACCCAACAGAGATCAATATCAGATAGAGAGATCTGACCCGGGAGGAGGGATGAGATACCAGGAGGTGCCACTTTGCCAAAAAGAACGACAAAAATGAAAGCTGAAACAGATGTATGAGTTAACTGGATGTCACATTCTCCACATTCTTGTGCAAAGCTGTTTCACTGCTGTGATGGGTGTGATGACTGTGGAGCAAAATAGAAACACAGCATTTAGAGTAGCAGATAAAAAAAACTAAAAACTATAAAACAGTGATCTGTGAAATGATTACTCAACTCATTGAGTAGTTCAATAATAGAAACTTAAAAAGAAATCATTATAACCTAATGATTGTTGAAGACTTTACTAACTTATCAAATGTGATGGTGTGGAGCCTTTTTCTGTCTTATGTTCAAAATGTAATGTTTTAAGCTGTTCATTGGACAAAACAAGGGACTTTAGGAAATTGTAGCAGACATATATAACAACATTTCACTATTTTCTGACATCTTGTAAACTAAATTAGTATCTGATTTTTCTCAAACTAATCATTAGTTAAATCAGTTGTAATAATAACCATTAGTTTCAGCCTTGGTGCAGATAAAAAGATGTGGAAGGACTCATGTTTACATCTCAGTGAGATCAAAAAGAATGGACGAACAAGAAAACAAAGAGATTTATCACAGTAATGAGCAGAGGTCAGGATGGGGGAATGGATGGAGAGATGGAAAAGGGAGCGATTAACTGAGCAGGTTGTCCTGCATTTGGATTATAGACCAGCCATCTGCCACTATGGGATTATAAACCGACAAAGAGACCGAGAAAATGAGGAGAAGCTGTGGATACCGTGCAGTGTCCACATACCACGGATACTGTGTCACATCAGTGTCACAAAGTCACGCATCAGTGAATGATACCTCTTTGCCTGAACAGTTGAAACCGGTGCTAGAAACACATTGAAGGTTTGATGCCCAGCCGTGTTTTAGTTCGATTTTTACAGCATTGCAGCATCCTACCCCTGATGACTATTCATGCAGCACAGATAGGGATTAAGATAAAGATTAAAGTATGAAAGTCATTCCTCTACCCTTCTCCCATTCTTCTCTCTCTGTCTGGCATGACTCCATATGAAAGAGCAGAATGACATCCCGACCCTGACCCACACCGCCCTCAACCTCCCTCCCTTTTCCACTATCCCCTCTTCCCACTGGCCGACATACACTCAGCCCAGCAGCTCCTCCCCCTTTTCAATCTGAACCAGACAGAGAAAGGCGACCGGGAACATAGTCACTCTGCTTTTCACCGCTCCCCTCCCTCCCTCTCTGTTTCTCTCTCTCGTTCTCACTACCCTCCTCCAGTCTATCACTGCCCTCCCTCTTTTCGGCTTTGGGGAAGCAGCGATCAAACCCTGCCCTTCTCTCTTGACAAACAGACAGACCAGAAAACAAGCAGAAAAGAGAGACAGAAAGCAGAGGGTGAGCACTAAACTGACTGGAGAGGCAAGCAGGAGAATTGATTTTTAGTTTGGATCAAGGACTCGGTGGGATCCCTCCTCTCCTCTCCTCTCTTCTCCTCTCCTCTCCTCCCCTCTCCTCTCCTCCCCTCTCCTTTCCACTGGAATACCACTGCAGGGCTGGGAATCTTATCCCAGTCCCGCTTCTGTTCCCCCAGCTCAGCCAGCTCCGTTCTAAGATGCTGTGAAGGATGGTCCACCAGGAAAACTGTTCGTACCAGGTAGATCTCAGAGCTAAATGGCATAACACAAATCACTGTAATTCGATTATTTCTTTGACATTTTGACGGACACTGAAGCTGCTGTTGATTTTCCTCTTGGTAGCTTTGCTGATCATGTGAATATCATGTTTTATTCCTTCAGTTTATCGTAAATCATTGAATGTCAAGTTGAAACCACAACATTGCTGCAAATGTGTCAATGCAAACATGTGTAGGAGTACTGCTCTGTCTTTACTGGTAATGTGATTATGCTGTGAATCTGATGGCTGGCTGGTTGCTAAGAGAGCACTTGACTCAAGGGAATAATGTCCTACCTCTCCTCCTCCTACTCCTCCTCCTCCTCCTCATCCAGCCTCATCAATCCATGTCAAGGAGGCATAAGGTATGCATGTAACTGCAAGTTTAGAAGTGTCACGACTGAACCCTGTGTGTGTGCAAAATGCTTTTCTGAGCTGCAAGTTTCATGTAAGGGATCCAAGTAGCTCAGTGTATGGTACAGACAACACAGTGATGAAGAGAATTTGAATGTGAATGGCTGCTTGGAGGGTTGCGTATATGTGTATATGTGTGTGCATGTTTATGTGTGTGTGACTCTTGTGGGACATGTGACAGCAGTGTCCCACTTTATCTAACAAGGAAATGGGAGGAATGAAGCAGTCATGATTAAAGGAAAGCAAGCACATTACAGCTGTACATCAGCTTTTCTATAACCAGCTCTGCTAGGGAAGAAAGTCTGCAATGCAGTGGAGATGGAGAGAGTGGGAAAAAGCAGAGAGGTAGATGAAAGGCAAATGAGCTGAATATGCCGGGGGAGGCATTGAGGGAGAAAGATGGAGCTTCTTTGATGGGGGGGGGGGAGAAAGTGTTGGAGCTGTGGGAGTAATGCATGAGAAGCTGCAGAGGAAGTGATGGAAGGAAACATAAGAGTTCTAGAGAGCTGGAACGGCCTTGTGGGTGTACTTAACATGTTTTATCACCGTGCAACATGAAACTTGGGAATCCAAATTCTGTTCCCCAACCATGAAATTTTCTTTTGGGTATAAGTAGACAAGCATTTTTTGTATGTGTATTGGAAAATGTGATGGATCTAGGATGTGCTGCAGTTTTATTCAGCTGAGTTGTTAAGCTGGGTTTCAAACTGGGCGCTAACAATTGTAAATGCTCACCTTTCTGGCATTGTCAACATTTGTGATGCTGATTTCTTGTCAGTTCTTCGCGCATCCTCTTGATCGTTTAGTTTAAGTTTGTGGAATTAATAAATTCATACATTTCCTCTGATTTAGAATTTCAGCTGTTGAAAAACCTGAGAAAGACTCTGATCATCTAGTTAAACATTTGTTTTAATCTTGGCGCATCTTCTGCATATTTGTTTTGGCATGTCAGGAGGGTGGATTTGTGCTTGTGTGAGTGAGGGAGCAGTTGTGTAACGGGATAAGGATTTCCTGCCATGTTTCATGGTAGATAAAAGCGAGATGGAGCGACATAGAAATGGCAGGAATGAAGGAGAGAGAAGCCGATAAGGAGAGTAAAGTGACGCCAAAGGGCTAGTGGAGACGGTGGATGAAAGGCAGAGATGAAACAGTAACAGGAGAAGTATTGACAACACAAGCTGAGCAAAGCAAAGGTAGAGATGAGCTGAAAAGAGCAATGAGAACGGCATGCAGTTTTCTGAAGCAGCTTGGATGATATGTGATAGGGAGAATGGAAAAAATAATTGACTTCAGTTCAATCAAGAGGATGAAAATTCAGGAAGATGTTGAAAAAAGTCTATGTTAATGAAATTGCTGTGTTGAAGCGTTACGTGGCTTTAATGCAAGGGGTGTGCTAGAAAAGAGAGATAGAGCAAATAAGAGAAAGAATGAGATCGGTAAGCGGAACAGAGGGTTCAGCCTCTGATAACAGCAACTCTCCAGAGGCCCCTCAATTAGACTGGTAACCTGGCAACCAGCAGGCAGACAGCGCCCCTCACACACATATAGCACACACGTACATGCACACACCAAGGGATGGAAAGAAGCAAAGGGCAATGGGGGGAAGAATAGAGGAGAAGGAACGAGTGAGGGGTTAAGTGAGGGAGTAAATTAGATGAGTAAACTGTTAACAGTAAAAACAACGGAAAAAGAAGAAGGTAGGCAGGGCGTTGTCCCTGCATCTCTGTTTGTGTCCTGGGACCGTCCATGTCTTGGGATCATCTCTGTTTTGGTTATCGGTGTCATTGTTTTCTCCCCGCTTTAGTTAAGGTGTGGTCCTGTTGCCCCTTGGCTGTTGATGGCTCAAGGCGAAGGAGAAGAGAGAAGATAGATGATGGGAAGGAAAGGAAAGGAAATACGGAAAGCTGTTTCTTCATCGCATAACGATCGAGGCAGGCGTCCCCTTGGTGTCAGAAACCATCAGCCAATTAAGTCACAGGCTGACCCTGGGAGAACCAGTGAATCAACGATAGTTGACCCATAGTCAAGAAAACCATCTATCGATTTAACCTCCGTCAATTTTGCAGATAAACCATGAGGCCAAAGAGAGCAAAAGATCACAATAATAACCAATCATCTACTGAAGCCATCTCCATCATCTTGACGCTGCACTTCATTTCATTAAGTGCTTAAGTGAGCTAAAAGCACGGTGTTTCTCAGTGGGTTTACTAAAGGCTGAGGTCTCAATATGTCATCCTGTTTTCAGATTCTCATGTACATCTATAAATCTTGCAGTGCCGTATTGTCAGCAGCAGCAGCAGCAGCAGTATCAAGAGGGTGGAGAAGGGTGATAGTTGAGATTTATCAGCTTGGCCACAGTGTGTCATCTCGGGCCGCAGGTATACTCATTTTGCCAAGGCCTCACAAACTCTGATTGAATGTTGAGTCCTGTCACACGCAGTATTTGTGTGTATGTGTGTGAGGATTTATGTGTATTTATGCTATGCATATGTGTCTACAGGCTCATGCAGTTTTTCAGACTTGACGGGAGAGGGGGGAAGGAGAGCTCCAGTGTCAGTGTAACAGTATATGAGGTGTGGCGTGATGAATTATAAATGAGGACGAGCAGTACAGTAGATATCACTGACGGATCATGTAAGAATGACAGAATTGATCAATAAGGGTGTTTAATAAACCCAGTTTATGGAATTACTGACATTATAGACTTGTCTAGTTTGCAAAGAAATAGTTATAGAATGAAACATGCCCCATCTCCAGCTCCAGACTTACAAAAGCACACACACGATATTGATATGAATCTTCTCATTTCATTCTTGTATGAAGCTCTTTTCCAAAATATTGAACTATACCTTTAACATCTAATGTTATGTAGGCAAATGTGATAACATGATATAGATTTTAGATTGTATTTTTAGCCAGCCACATTCATCTGAGTAGAAGGAACATAAGATGGGAAAATTAGAGCATTTCTTGCCTTAGTACACACACAGATTAAACAAGATCCAGGTGCAGTTTAGAAGTCTCCATATTAATTGCAGTTTGTAAGATATAGGACAGTGTGTGTAATGTAATTCTGAATTTGTTTCACTGCTCTGTAATGTATGTGAAGCTTGGGTCCCCTATATCACCCATTTGCTGTGCAGCAAGCCTCCTTTTCATCTAAGACAAGTGTGTCCTAATATTATACAATTTGTCAAAACTTCAGCTCCTTCAAACACTGGCCTCTGTGCGAGTTAGTGGACTTCCCGATGGGCCACCCTGTGCTTCTTTAGCAGCCCAATTTGTTTGGAACACAGAGCATTGCCATGGAGAAATTCTCAGCATGTTGCTATGGTAGCAGCCCCCTCTCTTCCTCCTCTTTCCAAAATAAGATCAGATCTGAGGCCCAAACGTTTCTTTCATATGTGTCAGTAAATGCAGTCTGGTATCACACAAGCATACACATAGACATTAAGGAGCAATGTGCCTGTTTGCCGATACAGAACTTACAAACAAACATGGAGTGGGACTGATAAAAAGAGCGAGTGCATCACAGCCACAGTGCCATTGGCCTTGGATCCCAAGCTTACAGGAGGTGCCAGGAACCCTCTCTCCCACAGTCACCCTCTGTTCACTTGGAACAATAAGCCATTCTGTGTGTGTATGTCTCTCTCTCTCACACTCGCTCTCTCAGCTGACCCGATAGTCGAGCTATCATCTACACCAGAGGAATTAACCTGTGTTTGTGTATGTGTGTGTGTGTGTGTGTGTGTGTGTGTGTGTGTCTCAGATACGCAGCTGAATGTATCCACATGCCCTTGAACTGTGATTTCGGCAATGTCCGTGTGCACATTTGCAAGTGTGTTTGTGGGTGTTGGTGGATGCTTCATGCACATAGGTAACCCAGGTAACCCCCACCCCCCACCCCCCTATCCCATTTGAATCAGCAGTGACTTCTCCTTCACTATGAAGTCAGCCTCAGTAATGAAGCAGAGAACCAGCAGAGCTGACTCTGCCCCACCCTGTAGCCCCAAACAGGCTGCTCCCACGAACAACTAACACCGGTTTTATTGGCTTGTGTGTGTACATGTGTGTGTGTGTCTGTGTGTTGTCTGTATTGTCCCCAGCAGCAGCAGTCCAGTGTGGGTGGATTCGGGAGACAGCCAGACAATTCACTGTACTCTACCCATAATCCCTAGGGATCAACACTGAATCAAACCCACTTCCTATTTTTTTATTTAACTGCTTTGTATGTGTGTATGTGTGTGTGTGTGTGTGTGTGTGTGCATGTTTGAATGCCCTTTGATGTTATCATGCAAATGCATTATTCCCCAACCGTCTTCATCTCTGGTTCGAGTTTCCTCATTCTATCATTCTATTCTCGTCTTCGCTCTGTCTCTCTCTCAGCAGAGTAACAGATGAATGTGACTCATGTTTATCACTATCACTTGGCATTCTCTTCCCTCTCATCACTCTCCTTTCATCTCCCTTGTACCTCTTTGTCCTTGGCTGGCTATTTTATTTTTCATCTGATATCCCTGTCTTCCCGTTAGATCCCTGACTATTTAGCAGGATTCATCCTCTGATTCTGTCTGCGGGTGGAGGTTTCTTTCTTCAAAGTAAAGAAATACAAAAAAAAACAAAAGAACTTTGAACTTTTAACACTTTTTCCCTCACCATAAGGTCAGGGTTAAAGTTTTGTGTATTTCTTCAAGGAATATAACAGTTCAGTCAAGTTGCTTGACAGATATAATGTATGTTTCATTCCAGCCTTGCTCAATGTCTTATGTGTGTGTGCATTGACTAAATGTAGCCTTTAACAGGGACGAGGGATAAATATGGAATGATAGTATTAGTAATATTTGCAGGCAACTAGTATTTAATAGAAAAAATACCAATAATGTAGATATATGAATTAGTAAAAAAGAAAAGAAAGTAAGAACCAATGTCTAATGAGAACACTATAGACATTTCCTCGTACTAGATAGGGCTGTGTATTATTTGAAACCTCTCAGTGCTACTGCCGATATAATATCTGTGTGAGTTTCAGTACCTGCATAGCTGCATAATAAATGCCAGAAATCAAATCAAATTCAGAAAATTTGGCTTTAAATCAGGAAACATCTGATCAAAGAATAAATAAACGAGATAAAAATTCTAGCCAGGCTTTCCATGTCAACTTTTGATGAAAGTTTTCAGCTCTTTGTGCTACTGAGACATATGCGAAAAGTAGTGAAATTCAATACTCAGCCTTGCTTTGTAGTTGTACACACTAAAGTAGTGTTGAAATGATTAGTTCTACTTCTTCTTTAGCTTCTTTTACTTCTCTAATACATGGACTTGCTGCTTTTCTCGGTTTTATTTCATTTTAAATTGATGTATCATTCAGATTTGGACTGTTAGTCAGACAAAACAAGCAGTTTGAAGATGTTACCAAACATTTTGGGAAATTGTGATATGTGGTATTTTAAATCGAAACTCTAGTGTGTGTTCCGTTCAATTCTTTACACAGTAAAGATGTGTGAGATATGTGAGCCCCTGTTTTTGTGCAAATGAATTATGAGTTAATTTCCACCACAACATGATAATGGTTTTCTGATTCTCTGTCATGCCTATCATTTTCTTTGTAACCATTTGATGGTGTGTGTGTTTGTGTGAAGTCATGTTCCCCTGCAGTGTGATTCTGCAGCCATATGTGGATATAATTTTCTGTCTGGGCGGCTATGACAAATATATGAGTCATGGGTCGATAACGTCTCACAAAGATGAGATCATTACACACCGTGGAGAGCTCAGATTGAAAATGTAAGTCACCGATACAAGGCAAAAAGCACTCGCTGTGTATGTATGTGAGTGAGGGACTGTGTGTGTTTGTGTGCCAGACTAATGGTCCATTGTGCTCTGTCAGGGTTTATTCAGCTGGCTGGGGCTGTGGGGCTGCTGGCTTTGGAGTCCAGACAGGGCACTATTTTTACCTTTGCAGGAAGGCAGCACACTGGCTCCTCTGTTACATAAAAACAGAGATTTGCGCATTCATTTCGCCTTCTTAAAATCTACATTTTAAGTTAATCTCTCTTTCACAAACACACAGAATTATGAGCTATTCTAGGTAAGAAGGATAGGAAGCTTTAAAGGAAAAAATCAGAAAGGAGTCCTGGGAGTAACAGAGGGAGAATTAAATATAGACAGTGAGAGATAGAGTCCAGGAGAGGCTCCAGACACACTGGGAGCCGTCTAAACACACACATGCATGGGCACATACAGTACAAGTACACTGCCATAAACACACACACTCCCACACACACACACACACACACACACACACACTGTTGCTATCCCATCGCTGAGGTGTGTCTTTCCAAACTGGTGGTGAGCAGCTGCTGTCCTCACGTCAGGGCGTTAGAACGGAAAAAAACACCAGTGTGAGTTTCTCCCTCTCCCTCCACTCTTTTGCCGTCTCTGGCTGTGAGAGGCCGCCCTGTCCAGAGGGTGGAAGGTAGGGAGGGTCTAAAGGGGCCTTACCTCTGACCATTGTGCTTTCACAGTCCTGTGGGAGAGGTAGGAGACCTATAGAGGGAAAGAGTATAGTAGTCAGAAATTGAAAGGAAGTGAAAGAGAAACAGTGTCACAACATGTTAGAGAAAGACAAGCCAGTAGAAGAGTAGATTTTCTTTTTGTTTTTGTGGCAGAGGTGAGTTGGCTGGGAATATGATGTGTACTGACTGGGCCCAACCTCTAGAGTCGGTCTGGACTAACCTACTGACTGGGGAGTAGAACGGAAAGACAGGAAGACAGAGAGGGAGGGAGGGATGAGGGAGGCACTGGATAATATGGATGGATGTGGTGGAGTGGATGATGTCATCCGGCAAGCGTCCAGCCTCTGCCTCACTGATGACTACAAAGAGGTAAAGGACTATGTCATGTTTGTATGTGTTTTATTCCATGGTTATAAGTACGTTTTTCATGATTAAGTAATTGAAACTATTGCATGCTGAGGTCTGGGTCTGTCCAGAGACAACAAAATTCATCCACCAGCACCTCGAAAGCTCACTAATTATATCTTGTTTGTTTAATCTGTACTGAAGTGCAAAAATGACAAGTTGCAGTGGGTTATGTGCTGCTGGCCAGAAGCAGGGACTTACAACTTCACAGTAACTGCCAGTCGTCAGGCAGTAAGTGCTCCCAGCCAAGAAATAGTGCAGCACATTATCCAGCTAAACACAGCAACATGTCATTTTTACCTTTTTTTTGGTTGTTTTTACAGATTTAAGATACGGAGTATAGCTTGTTAATTAGTGAGTTCTAAAAGAGCTGGTAGGCAGATTTTGTTTCATTTGGGACTAACCTGCTGCTGGCTGCAGCTTCATAGTGAACAAATAGATATGAGACTGTTATCGATCTTCTCATCGAACTCTCTGCAAGAAAGCAAATAAGGGTATTTCTCCAAATTCCTTGGGTTTTTGTGTGTTGTGTGCAGTTATGTGATTCAGCCCAAAGATTGAGGTTGATGTCACGCTGGAAGTATGGGTATTACAGTGCTTAGATATTTGGGGCAAAGCTATGACATAATGGTGTGAGTATCCAGGCTTTTATCCTTAAATCTGCTTCATTCATTGGAAGAAAAAGCAGATTCCTCCTCTGAATCTTTCCCCAGTCTGGCCTTGTTGTAGAGAGAAGCTCAAATGTCACTTGGAGACCTATTGTCCTGTCTAAACCCACTTCATGCTCCCAATCTCTCCTCCCTCCCTTTGTCATACTCCCCCCTTTTCTTTTTTTCCCTTTATTCCACCATAACCCTCCCCCACTTCTTTTACCACCATACACACACACACACACACACACACACACACACACACACACTCTCATATACAACCCTCTACCACTTGCTGAGTTGTTCTCTTCCAATCTGAGTGACAGGCGCAGCCTTGCACTGACCTGTGGCTGAACTTTATGAAGGGTCAGAGGTCAGGTCCCTTATCTGGGATGGAATGTTGCACTGCCTAGACAGACGGATCTCAGATAGCACGAGAGGACAAGACCATCTTACACACAGAGACATTTTTAGCCTGCAAAGATAGGATGTAGACTTGGGTTAGGGTTAGGATTAGGGGTAGTGTGTATACTTTAAGGAAAGGTAGAACATTTTATGAAATACACTTATTTGCTGATAAAATTGACTCCACTCACATCTAAAAGCCAGCAACCCACAACCATCTTCCTGGAGTCTTGTCTTCACTTTGAGGTTGCAGGGCAGCTTGCTGAAGTCGCCCCTAGGAAGTGAATTACAGAGCCAAGAAATAGTTCTGCACCTAACCCACCAGAAAGCCACTTTTTTCACTTGAGTTTTTGTACAGTTTAACCATACAAGGACTCAGTGAGAGGTGCTGGTTGGCAGATTTGTTACCACTGAACATACCCAGACTAGATGTTTCCCCTGGATTCCAGTCTTTACGCAAAGCTAGACTCACCTGCTGCTGGGTGTAGCTGTCAAGCAAACAGACAAGAGAGTGGTATAAATGTTCTGTCAGTAAGAAAACAAATACAAGTATCTCCCAAAATGTTGATCTTTACACTGACTTTAGATTATACTTTACAGCACAGTTAAAACACACACACGCATGCACACACAAACACACACACACACACACACACCCAGAAGACACAGTGACCTTGTATCTGTTTGTAGAGCTGTGAGCTCAGCAGCAGCTCACTGTCAGGCCTTGAAAACATATCAGAGTGAAGCTGTCCCTGTCTGGCTTCTCCACACCACAATACACAGATTGCCAAAACACACCAACACACACACTTAGCACAACCGTACCTCTATGAAAAGCTCTATGAACTGCAGTTTTTCTAAGCACATTTAATCTTATGCAGGTGCACTGTAATGTCATGCTTTCACTCTTGCTATTCTTTAAAAGAAAGGTAGCCTGTGCTCACAAGACCTGGTATTTGTGTATATGTGTGTGTGTGTGCCTGTGAGTGGGTTCTTGTCTCCAACCAGGGACTGAGGTCGGCCGGTGAAAAGCCTCCATTGTGCAGAACAAGGGAGAGCACTTAGTGAGAAATCGAGGGAAAGAGAAGAAAGGGGAAATAAATATTAATAAATTAAGGGGTGATATATTTTAAAGTACCTTTCCTTTTAGCATATTTTTTTTTAGAATTTAGATACAGTAGGATGGCTAAAAAAGGAGCCTGAAATCAGAGAAAAGCAAAAGGATAGAAAAAACTGTAGGCATGCGGAGATACACACACATTTATACACATCTTAGATCTTAACCACTTAACAATTTCAGGCCACAAGAGCCAGCAATTTGGGGAAGGGAGAGGGAGGATGCTGTTTGTTAGCACAGATAATTAAATTCTTCTCCCTCCTCTAATATAGATTTTCAAGGAAGATTTGAGGGCTCAGAACAAGCACCCTGTTGTCCATTGCCAAGGCTAAATCACCCTCTAGGCCTGTGGAGATGAATGGTTGTAGTGCAGAGTGGAGGAGAAAATGTCTTTGTCAATGAGGGTTTTTCAGCAGAGGAAATTGCTTGGTGAATTTAAGGAAAAACACAAATTAGCCCAATTGTGTTCCTCCCAGTCTAATTTGGACCGTCTCTCTTGCTTTTCTTTCTCTCTCTCTCTACTATCTGTACTCCCTTTCCCACAGTGCTAATATAATTTACCAGGCAATTTCCACGTCATAATCATGTGGAAACAGGCAGTCAGATAATGTTCCATCTCAGGACTTTATAAGATTTTATATGAAGCTCCAATGGGAAAATGATCCAGTAAAGTGCACAAAAGTTTACGATAACATCTTATTCATGATGATTTGAGTGAGTGAGCCAATCAAAAGAGCAGAAAGTCTGTGTGTGTTTCCAGACAATGACATGACAGGTTTCCATTTAATTTGCCCAAAACTAAAACTGAAACCGAAACTATGACAGGATTTGATTGTCTCCTTTCTTCATTTAAAGAGGCTCTAAAAGTTCATCTACTTATATCTTACTCCGATGAAGGATTTAAATTTTGGAGACTGATATGATAGCACATAAAATTTGAAAGGATAAGAAGATAAGGTAGAAGATGAGCTACGGGTGTAGGTGATAAAAAAAGAAGTGTGTAAAAAAGGAAAGAGAGCCAGGGGCATGTGTTTACTACTCATCTTGCACCTTCACCTCTCAGTGGCGTATCCCACACCTTGGTAAATAGTTTATGGGGCTGCCATGATGACACACACAGCCCACCCAGACACAAACACACACAAGCACACAACACAAACATGCTGTAAAACAGATGATGTTTATACAAGAACAGGAAGTTGTGTTGTCAGGCAGGTGTGAGATGCAGAGATTGTGTCCTATGTGCTAATCCAGCTGCTATTTAGCAAGTATTTAGTTTCTGTCATTTTTCAAGTAAAAATGCAAACCCTTTACTTGAGCGAAACGAGACATTTAATGATGTCATCTCGGGAAGACAAACTGGTTTCTGACATTTTATAGACTAAATAATTAATCAATGAATTGGGAAAATAATCAGCAGATTAATCGATAACGAAAATAATCCTGTTTGCAGCCCTGGTTTGATCAACCAATTACCAGTATTTCACCCTGACTTTCTTACAGCTCACATTATGTGAAGAGGTAGAACAAGAACATTAAAATTCATATCTAGCACTTTGTTAAAACATTGCTCTTATGACTGCGTGTCACCAGCAGCTTTGTGCAGGAGTGTATATAGTTATATAATTCACAAATATAATCCAAAAATAGTTATACATCAGGTTGTCCTTGAGGGCTGATGATCTTACCAGTGGCAGTGTGTGAAGTGTTTTTCATTTTAAATCATTGCAGAAGCATATGCTCTGTGTCCTGCCTCATATATTTCAACAACTGATCACTGAACATAAAATGCAAAATGCACCACCTGTCTGATACTGTTTATGGCCTAGTTTTAACTGCTTCTGTAATGGCAGTAGAAAAACTTTTTACATTTTTGATTGGGCTAGTTAAACTGTTGACACTTCCAGACTGCTGATGACAAGTTATGATCACTGGCTGAAGACCTAACCCTCATTATCTCCAATTCAGCCCGAGTTAAATTACCAGAGATTAAACCAGTGTGCATGTACACTTTACATCAGCACACAGCCCTCTAGCAGGGAGTATGTGTGTGGTCATGCAGATTCTCATACAACATGTTTTCTGACCCATCCTCTCTGTGTCAAAGCCCCCTCCCACCTGCACCTCAGCATTGCCCTCATTTTTTTTTTTTCCCAACCCTCACCACATGAGGGGAGAAAACGGTTAACAATGCTCAGTGAACCCACTGCTTTTGGTTTTCATTTTGCTCGAAGCCGCTGTTCAGTGCAGTAACTTGACTGACAGTGTGTCAGCTGTATTGTAGTCAGGCGTGTATGAGTGATATGCGTGTACATAAATGCATTTGCGCTGCGCTGTACCACACATGCTGCTGTTGTGCCTTTGCAGCAGAGGATTGAAACTCTCAAGTGTGTTCATCTTGACTCCCTGGGCTATCTTTCAAACACACACACACACACACACACACACAGAGGAGCGGTGCCAGGTCCACTCCTCTACGTGCCCGTGTGTGTGCTGGAAGCGCCAAGTGCGTCTTGCGAGCTCTTGTGTGGAGTGGGATTATGTTAATTTGTACTTGGTGTAGGCACTCTCACCAAACGCCTGCTCACAATTGTCAAGAGACACTGATAGAAAGAGAGGAAAGGAGGGAGCAAGTAGGGAGTTGAAAAAATGAGTGGGAGAGAGGTAAAGGTGTGAGTGATTTGGAGAGGGAAGAATAGAGTGAACTGCAGAGAGATGGCTTGATGGAAGGAGCCATAGAGGCCTGAGGCTGAAGGAAAGAAGTGGGGATGGAAGAAAATTAACAGAAATGGGGATAGTGAGGAAAAGAGAGAAAGAAAAATTACTGGTGAGACTGAATCAGGTGGATAAGGAAAACATGGGAATGTGAGCAACAGTCACAGATCAGAAAGGTGGAAGATTTGTAGAGGAATAAGTGGAATGGGATCGAGGTTTCACTTCAGGCCAATGCCACTGGCATCTCTTTTAAACCACCTTCTCACTGTGATTCTACTATTATTTTTCTTTTCTTTTTTTGGCATTTTACTTTTATCTAACAGTGAAATTAGAGAAACAGATCAGAAATATGCGGCAGAGGGAGGGGGAGGGAGGGAAATGAGGTTGCATGGCATGTGTCCTAACCTTTAAGCATTCAGACACTTCTTTTAAGCTTATTTAAACCTTCATAACTAAAATGAACCAGTGGTTTCTTCCAAGGTGTCACAAGATAACCTTAGAGATCGCAAAATGGTTTAACAAGTTAAGAAAGAAGTATGAAAAACATTTTGATACATACAGTGATGGTTATTTCTATTGGCTTGGTGCTGAATAATATAGAAGTGCCCAATAACCAAACCAGCAGGAATTCAAAAAGCTCTAATGCTCGTGTGCAACAGTAGCATGTGCAAAAAGTTGCTTCCCATTTGATCAGAAACAGTCAGAGTCACTCATCAGTTGTTTGCACCTCAGTTGGACCTGGATCAGTGTTTACCTGCTATGAGCACAGACAAGTTGTCCTGTGGGGATTGCTGTGTGTGTGAGCATGTGTGAAGTGCTGCCAAAGCTGAGGCTGCGCTCAGTGAGGAATTCATGATTGGGATGAGGCCAAGTGAGAGTCACTCTGGAATTGTTTAAAGTTGGTTATTCTTGCAGATTTAAGCATGTATGAAATGGGTATTACTGTTTTGTCTCTTGAGTTTCCCACATGTTGAACTTAATCCTGTGTGAGAAGACCTACTTGGTGTGTGTTCTCTGAGAAAACAGCAACACCTGCTGGTGAATATTGGTATTGTCAGCTTGTAATGATCCTTACTTCGGTATTTCACACTTTTTTTTTTTCACATCACTCCGTATCAGAGCTTGTTAAGATAACACTGAACCTCTCACTGCAAATTAAAAGGAGGTTGCTGCTATTAATATACTTGCACTCGTGATTTGGACAGACAGAGACTGCTCAGGGTAATGGCGTTTCTATTTGTGCATTCAGCCAGTCATGTGGGGGACAAGGGTGTTTGGATGATCCAGCATGCCAGGAAACTATATATAAGTACTTGGGTTTAAAGCACCAAGTATCTTTGAGGAAGATACCTAATCGTTACCAGCCTGACCCTGGCATCTGAACTCATTGTGCAACTACAACATTAATCATCAAACACATGACAAAAAGGTAACCTAATTTTGTTAATCTCCTGTTGTAGGCCCAAAAGAATGAGAGGGAGTCAATCAGGCAGAAATTGGCCCTGGGCAGTTTCTTTGATGATGGTCCAGGCATCTACACCAGTTGCAGCAAGAGTGGCAAACCCAGCCTGTCCTCACGGTAAGACCTCTGACTTCAGTCATATTACTTCTTTTTTAACCAAGAAACATGTGACTTGCATTGGGAAAACACAAGATGTGGGTTTACTAGTACTTTTTGTGGTTCCATAGTTCTCTGAAGAAGGGTTTACTGAGAGGTTATCCTACTCAAAGATGAGACCAGTACTGAAATGTCAATAGACCATACATTTCCGCTGTATTTGCGAAGGTTAAAAAAAGAAAAACAGGGCATAGGGTATGAATCTAAAAGTCCTGATTTACAGTCATGGCTACCTTTAAAGAAAGAGCAGACATGGAGGAAGAGAGAATGACAGGAACCAGAGAGGATTTGTGCAGTGCGAGGGAGCCACACGTAATCAGCCCTTGTGACTTCCCAAATTTGCACTCAGGCTGCTACCACCTCCTACACTGTACCTTACTGGAACTAAATGTTCTCAAAAGACTTCTTGTGATTTGAACCACGTGAATTTTGCTGCAGCAAATTGATGACTGATTGTGATGCTTAATGCCTCATTGATCATTACAGGGAAATATTCAAATGACAGTTCTGTGTGAAAATATGATGTTTCTCTGAGACAGTAAGTCATATTAGAGCCGGATAATCCTGGATTTATGTGGTGGATCCTGTTATCAATATTTCAGTTTTAATTTCGGATTCATTTTTATATACATCTCATATGTTTGTTTTTTTAAATAATTGTGACCAAGCTATGTGCTGAGTGGGACTTCAGTCTTGCTGTTGGACAAACTAAGAGATGGAAGCACTATTCCTAATTTACCTCAAACGTATCTTTGGCATTTCTGTCCATTTCTTTCTACTTATTAACTGACATATGCACCAGTACTAATGCATCTGCACTCTACACTGTATGATATCAACAAAGTTAGTGGCCTCTATTATCTATTAAATTCAAGTTACAGGGTGCTTTTTGATGCTGCTTCACGCAGGGGGGAAAAAAAACAACAACAACGATCGAAACACTCAGGTCCTGTTTTAATTGGAAGTGATTGGATCTATACTGTGTAATCAATCAGCCCTGTTTGTAATTACTGTATTGAATAAGCAGATTATTGATCCACAGTGGGCTGACTCTACACCTAGTGATACTCTGCTCCTCCGTGGCACAAAAACGCCCCCACCGGTCTCAGGCAGATTGGAGCAGACCTACCGGAGGCAGCCTGGATCGATCCATATTGGAGACAAGAGGGGAGATGATTAAAAACACAAGCCCTCTTTAATTCAATCTTCAGCTGGTTCTTTTCTCTAGTGATGAGAGCAACTTGTTTCTGTTAGGACTTTTTTTGTACTTATTTCTCTCTAAGTATGTGTATTCACAATGCTCTAAATCCTTTATTTAGACAAAGTACTTTATTGAACTCACCGTACATCATTTGTATTAGCAGCAGTGCTGATGACATTGCTGTCTGTTTTGGGCCTGGTCTGAGTCAATTACTGCAAAAGCAGCTAATGTTGAACTGGCTTGACCCTTATCTGCATTTATGTTAATATTAACTTGTCTCCCTCTGTTTCAACCACTCTCTATCTCTATCTGTCTCTCCCTGCAGGCTGCAGAGCGGGATGAACCTACAAATTTGTTTTGTCAATGACAGCGGCAGCGACAAGGACAGTGATGCAGATGACAGCAAGACAGAGACCAGTCTGGACACACCTCTGTCCCCCATGGTACACACTGATGCCCAAGACTGCACTCTGAGGCCCATGCAGAGTTATTATAGTATTTCTCCAGAATGAAAGATATGCACTTAAATCTTGAAAACGCAACAAAATGTGTCACGATTTACAGGATTGACGGTGTAAAGATCTGATCAGTGTAAAAGTGAGAGCAGTGAAAAGGGTGAGATATTCACTTTGAATCAGAAAGGTAGCTGGTGGATTTGATGCTTTATGAATGTCTTTTCTCAAGTTTTCTGGCCTGTTAACCAATTCACGGGCAGCAAATGAGAGGTGAATTGGAATACGCTCACCAAGGCCACGGATGACTGGTCACATTAACCTCCTGTCAGCCTGAGACACATTTAACAGAAACAGAGGGAGAAAGAGAGAATTATCATCTCTTTACATGTTCATCCTCGCTAACTCTGACATCCCAGCTGATGTACAATGAAGTTCCTGTCAGTGTGTAAAATCTACATACGAAAAAGACCAAGAATACATTAATCCTCTTACCAGGTTTTTCTTATCTTTTCCTCTTTTCCTCTTACCTCATTCTCACCCCCTTTCTCATACCTTTACTATACTTTTTTCCCCCTTGTTTGTTATTCCATTCACTTTCTCCTTCATATTTTATTCCATCTTGCCGTACTTGTCATATCTCCCGCTTCCTCCTACCACCTCCTCCCTGCAGTCCAAGCAGAGTTCGTCCTACTCGGACAGGGACACCACAGAGGACGACTCGGAGTCTCTGGAGGACATGGACTTCCTGAGTCGGCAGAAGAAGCTGCAGGCGGAGGCGAAGCTTGCCCTGGCGATGGCCAAGCCCATGGCCAAGATGCAGGTGGAAGTGGAGAAACAGAATCGTAAAAAATCACCAGTGGCTGACCTGGTCAGTACCAGAAATCTGATTCTGCCTTTGACTGTTAAAGACAACTTCACAAAAAATAGCATAATATTTTTAAATCACTGCCATGTTCTTTGAGGTTAGCATGCAAATATAAAACACAGAGAGATTTATGGATATTGAAAATGTTTAAGAGGAAAAGGATGAAGTATATTTGCTGCTTTCAGATTTAGTTTCTACTTATTTGTTTTTAATTTACCTACTAAGCAGCTCAGTATTTTTATATTAACAAAAGATCACTTGAAAGGGGTGACTCATTGTGCTGAGAATTATTGCTAGACTCTGTAGTTCACTTCAGCTTTATAGCACGGAAAAAACTCCAGCACCAAACGGCCAACAGACAAAATGAGTGATTAGCTGATGAAGAAAGTGGAACATCAGGAAAAAACAAGATATTTTTCTCTGGAATTGGTGGAAAGGAGTGGGAACATCACTCCATATGAACACTAATGTTGCTCCCTATCTGCTGGATGTATAAAGCAACGACTTGCTAACAAGTTTTCCATTTTAATTAAAAGGTGATAATGTTAGTGTTGTGTTGACAGATCGTTTCCCCTGCCCCCAAGTGGCCAAGAAATCATTGCAGACTTAAAACCATCATCATCAACAAGGCCTACACAGTTTTACAGACTGTCAATATGCATGTTACAACCACCAATGTTCTCAACAACTCAAGTTCCGTTTTGCTCTTAGGCCACTGTTCAGAGAAGGTGTATACTATCTGCTAATAGCAAAAACTTCTTTACTCTGATCAGTTATTTCAGTGTTTTCTGTATCAACCATAAATTATATCCTTTTTCATGGAGTGTAGGCACTGTGACATCATCAGCCTAGTTAATGCAACTGACCAATCAGTTGGCACAACTGATATTTATTAATCTATGTTTCCTCTACCTGCCCCTGATGATAGTTTTAACTCCTTATGCTAATAATGTAGGAAGAAGGTTTTGAAATTAACCCCTGAGATTTTAACTGAAATGACAAATACTTTACAGCAGTGATGAGGCAACTGACACAGCTTACACTGGACTGCGAGAAACGTGTTTGTTACTTCCTTTTTATTGTATTGGAACAAAATGTCAGACATATGTCAACATGTCATGTGGCATCACATGTTTTATTATTGCATACGTATATATTGCCTTTTTACCAAGGGTCCATCCATTGATTCATTAGTTCGTCATATGTCAGAACAGATGTGAGGGTTGATTTTCAGTGAGAAATTAGTATTGAAGAGTTTAACAGGTCAAATATATGTTATAATGATGTCACAGGAAGCCTCACCCACCCTTCCTCCCCTGCCACTGCTTAGAGGAAGGAAGGTGATGACGACCCTGCTCATCATTATTTCATAAATTTTTATCTGCCTCACTGCCTCTTCCAGAGCACACACACCAACACCCCCACACTGTGAGACTTACACACACTCTATTTCCACCCGGAGTTGCAGGCAGAGCCACTTTACTTATTCAGAGAGGAGAAGGGCAGCTCGACCAGGTCCATCTATAATTCATACACCAGAAAGCATTGACTTCAGTGTTTAGGGATGTAGCAGTGCTCAGCAGTCAGAAGACATCACTGTCACATCCAGGCCAAACACACAGTGAATATTAAGATGTATTAAAGCTACAGCCACCTTCAATGTCCACAACACCAGAGATCTATTTAACTGCAGACATAACGTACTAAATACTTCCCTGCAACAGTTATTCCTAACCAGGGCTATATCTGCAGTTCCCATGGGGATAAGTGGAAAGATTGTGGGGTAGCTCAACTAATTTGAAAAAAATCTGCTTGAAAAAATACACCCCTCCCAATATTATTAGAAATTGGTGCGATGCTTATCTTTAGTAGATTTACTGTCACATAACAATTAAGCTCCCAGCTATGACATTCTGAAGGCACAGTACACACCTGCCATCAACTGTAAAGCCACGTGTTAGAGTACATTAAAACTTGATAGCTGGCAAGTGAGAAGTCTAAATGATTAGCTTAAAGTGATGGATAAATTATTGATATAAACATAGAAATTTAAATAATTAGGTAAAAGTAATGGAAATAATTACCTAAAACTTTGGATTGACAGGAGAAATAGTTAGCTAAAAATGGATAATAGTGGGCTAACAGTGATAGATGATTAGTTTAAATAATTAGCCAAAAGTAATACAGTTTACAGTTAATGAACAATTGAAACAGATAGCTGAAAGTAATGGATAAACAGTTAAAATAATTTGCTCTAAGTCATGGATAACTGGTTGAAAGGTCCCTTGTGATAAACACTGACATTTCAGTTTCAGGAAAAAAAGATTATGTCATATTTCTAAACATCCACTTTAAAATCAGCTGAGATGAACACATTTGGAGTGTGTCAGGCAACAGTTCGGGGATTACACAAGACAAAAAATGTTAGGAACTCTGCTGCTGTTGTCACACTGCTGCCAGTTAGTTTAACTCCCAAGTTCCAACTAAACTGGTTTGTCCTATCTGCTTGTGAAGGGCAAATAATGGGACTTTAGCCAGCACAGTTAGCCTGTATTCCAGTGTCTGTGTGTGGGAGTGTGGGTTTTCCTAAATATGTACAAACAGAATCACTGAGAGAAAGCGAGAAATTCAGAGAGAGAAAAGAAATTAGGGGGAAAGATTAAGATTCTATGGTAAAATCTTGATTCTCTCTTTTCACTTCATTCAGAGAGGAATGTAGTTCCTCAGTCTGATAACAAGTCATATCAGGAGGTTGGTTTGCCCGTATTGAGCATTTGTAACTAGTAGTATGAGCAGTTTACCACAGAAACTCACTGTGGTCAGTCGACTCGCATGTTGAGTCAGGTCTAACACAACTCTACAACCTTTCCCGTCACCCACTCACGTTGTAATTGACATCATATTTCTCACTATGTCACTCCTGAGTCATCAGCTTCTACCCATCTGGACACATGAAACTGAAACTGACACATGGCAGCCTCATGTATAGTTGCATCAGTGCCAATGCGAAAGTGAAAGAGGGGTGAGAAACTAGAGGGGAGGAGGCAGCCAGATGCCCATGCATGCAAACACCTACAGCACACATTTCCTCACCTACTGTTTGTCAAGACTGGAGATGAAAGTAGGAGGGGAAGAGGAAATAAGTGTTGGAGGGAAAGAGAAAGAATGTAGACTGGTTAGATGGGAGTGTTGGTGGAGGGAGAGTCTGGTAAACAAATAGTTGATTATCTGCCTGTGTGTGCTTTCTTTGGGCGCACACAGGCACATGCTTTATGTAATTGTGTTGCATGTGGTGGCTATACTCTGAGTTTGACTGTGTTTGGCATGGAGCCATCGCTGGCGGCAATGGGACACATACTCATGACGACATACACAAAGCGAACAGAAGCACTGGAAAACATGGAATTCAGTTATAAAAGCCTTGTATATTAAAGGTTATATTGAAAAATAAAAGGTACTGTTTGGAGCCATATTTGCTCAGGGGCTGATTAATACAGTAATTGGCACAAATACAACTCCAAAAACTTCCAAGACACCGCAATTATATGGAAGCTTTTCATTTTCACTCATAGGGAAATCATGCGTAATTTCTCACCCTTTATTGTCACTTCACCTTTGTCTGTGATTACATAACAGATGTTTTCACAACTGTGGATGGGTGGGATTTTGTGATAAATAGTAAAATACGAGGGAATCTAAAGACTTTCAGTGAAAAGAGAGATCATATTTCAAAAGTAAGAAGAGATAAGAAGTCAAATTTACCATGTTAGTGCATTCTAACGTACATAGAGGGGTAAAAACACTCTGAATAACGGCAGTATCACTGGTGACCTCTTCTCACTGAGTTCATCTGCTGTTTATTTGTGTAAAACACTGTAAACCAGTTTGTGACCACAGCAGCACCTACTTGAAATCCCCCAACTTTACAGTCTCCCTACGCAGGGTGCTGACCTCCTAAAAGAAAAATAGATATTCCCTTTTGTTTCATCAAGGGCTTTATGAGAAGAAACAAAGAGACTGGAGAGAGGTTGTTTCTCACACAAAAAGCAACTAATGAAAACGTAAACAATCACTTCAGTTCAGGCAGCAGATTGAAGTCGGATTGTCATTCAGTCAAAACATCTGACTCTTTCAGGTACTAATTAGATTTTTTCTGCTGATAATTCATGCAGTTGTGGCTTTTGACCATATTTCAGCAGATTTAGAACTACATCTGGCAATTAAATCCATCACCAAATAACATGTTCATTATTCTTTTTCCGCGAATAGATTGTTTAGTATAAAGTGATTAAGTGATAAATTGAAAAAATTGCCATTTCTTACAGAGGGGAAATCAGAACCACCTCACATTTGAAAATGTGGCACCAGTGAATGTTTGGCACTTTTGCTTGATAAATGATTTAAAAATTTATTGTTCAAAATGAATTTTTCTGTCAGTCCATCAGTGTTTTAGAGAAAATCACTGACTAATTGTTCAAGAACTCCATCACTGCCAGTATTTGTGCCTAATGCAGTGAAATACATTTCCGAATTCATTTTGATTCTTATTCATTTAACAATATATCCATGGATTTTAGATTATAATAGGTTTCCTTGTTTTCATCAATCCAGGTATCAACCCCCTGTGAAAGAAAACAGTGTGTCTGATGTGTGATTGCTCTGTGTTTTTTGGCAGCTTCCACACATGCCTCACATCAGCGAGTGTCTAATGAAAAGAAGCCTGAAGCCCACCGACTTGAGAGACATGACGCTGGGTCAGCTCCAGGTTATAGTCAATGACCTGCACTCCCAGATTGAGAGTGAGTTGACCACACACACACACACACACACACAAACACACACACACACACACACACACACACACACACACACACACACAAAGTGCAGTAGACACACACAGTCACTGACCTCTACTTTCAATTGCAGAAATGAGCAAGACAGCACATGGGGAAAAACATGCACATGCATACTGACCCCTACCATTTTAAGTGGATGTGAAAGTACTTTTATATATGTTAGTCAGTTCAAAGAACTGTACCAGTTAACAGCTTCCCCTGAGCATTTACTGTTACTGCACTGTACACATCATTGATCCTGGTACTCTATGATGAATAATCTCTCATTTTACATAAAGCAGCTACAAAAATCCCCATGAGTCCAAAATGATGAGCTAGTTTTTGCTTACAAAAGAGACTTTCCCCTCAAAATCTCTTTTGTTAGTGATCTATATTTTCTGGCAAAGATGAGGGAACAATAGCTGAAGCATGTGATGTGAAAAGAACCACAACCACTGATGTGTGGTCTGACTGTCAATACTCATCATGCTTTCGATGGCTTTTGTGAGGTTATTTTATGAATCCATCGTGGGAGATTTCCGCCTGTCACATACAGTATTTCATGTGGATTTAATGTCCATCAATTGATGAGCTCACAAAAGAATATGTGTTATGGTTCTGTGAATGTGATGGGGACAAATTCCTACTCTGTCATAATGATACATCTGTAGTCTGACATCATTTTTATATGATTTGTCATATTTTCTACCATTCCAGGTCTGAATGAGGAACTTGTACAGTTGCTGCTGATCCGAGATGAGCTACACATGGAGCAAGATGCCATGCTGGTTGACATAGAGGACCTCACCAGGTGATGAGGCAATTCATGAGGAACTTATTTTCAGCATTTACCACTATTATTTCACTCATCTATCAGAGAGTACTTGACAAAACGGTATAGAATAAAGTTGGAAATAGTCTAGATTTTTGTTATTGTCAAGAAATCTAATGTAAAGACCAAAGTCAACATTTCATTAGTCCATCTCTCAACACTTTCACTTTCTTACTCTTTCTGTGTCTCTCAACCTCAAGCCCATTAGTTCCTACTGAATATGTAAATATTTAAACATAAGTACTGAATATATAGCTTCGATTTTTTTTACTTCTTTCTAACTCTACGCCCCAGAATTTCTTCCATTTTAAAACTTGGCATCGACCCACTGCCCCCTCTGGTTCTCCTTGAGGGAGAAGACCAGTCCTCTTGGTCAGGATGTGCTGGCACACGCATGGCCAAGGAGCCTACTTTATTCCTTTCCGCCAGTTCCTCTGATATCGCTCACACTTCAGAGAGTGCTCCAAGAGGGCCACAGACTTCTGCTGGTGGCCCCCTTCTGGCCAGCGAGGACGTGTTTCCCCCTGCTGTGCAGGCTCTGCCACGGCTCGCCGTGGTGCCTCCCCGACAGAATGGATCTCCTATCCCAGTTAGGGGGTCAGATTTGGCATCCCAATCCTTGCCGCCTCCAACTGTGCGTTTGGCCACTGGAGGGCCCGAGCCGCTGCTGAACGCTTGCGTTGAGGCAGTCAGAAAGACTATTGACAGCGCCAGAGCACCTTCCACCTGTTTACAATATGATAACAGGTGGAAACTTTTTTCACATTGGTGTGTAGGTCGTGGCGAGGACCCAGTGCATTGCACCGTACCTATCATTTTGGAGTTTCTCCAGTCCCTCCTAGATGAGGGCCATTCTCCCTCTACATTGAGAGTATATGTGGCTGCTATTTCATGCCGGCACGCTCGGGTCGACAATAAGACGGTGGGGAGCCACAGTCTAGTGTCCCTTTAAGAGGGGCTCGGAGGGTGTGTCCCCCAAGTCCTCCAAGAGCTCCAGTCTGGGACCTGCCCCTGGTGTTGGATGCTCTATGCTCGCCTCCTTTTGAGCCCTTGACAGGGGCGGAGCTGAAGTGGGTGCCCGTTAAGACGTTCCTCCTTGCCATTTCCTCGGCCAAGCACATCAGTGACCTGCACGCTCTGTCAGTGAGTGAATCATGTCTGAGGTGGAACCCAGATGGCTCTAGTGTCACTTTATGGCCGAATACGGCATTTCTCCCTAAGGTGCTGTCACGCTTACACCTCAACCAGCCTATTCAGTTGGCACAGTTTGATCCCCCATCAGGGGAAGGGGAGAGGTTAAGGTTGCTATGCCCAGTGAGGGCACATTCTCTAGGTTCTACCAGGTGAATGTCACCACCCCACATCCTCTGGGCGTGGTACTTCTGCCAAGTTCCTCTGCACGTATGCCGTAAGGTATGTACTTGGGATTCCTCGCGACATTGTTGGTACTAGTCATCCAGTGCTTGAAGCACCGCCTCTGGCTGTCAGGAAGGATGAAATAGAATGAGAGTTACGAATGTAATTACGGTTCTATGAATTTCTGGATGACCGCCAGAGCGTTCAGTCACTCAGAATCCTCGTGAGCTCGCGAGAAGGTTTGGTAGGAACTGATTCCCTGATGACACCGGAAGATATACCCTCTCTCGAGTCATCTAGGGTCACAGGTGACTTTGTTGATATTAAATACTCGACCTCTGCATACGCAAGACGGAAGATCCAGTGCTTGAAGCACCGCCTCTGGCGGTCATCCAGGATTCATAGAACCGTAGTTACATTTGTAACTCTCGTTTTCCGCCCCTGCCGATGCTGGCCAAAGTGACATCACATGATGTGCTTTTCAGATTTCAAGGAGTTTCCTCTGGAGCCACAAAAGCCTTACAACATAACTAAGTACATTTGCAGTAGTATATGCAGTAGTATTCCCTCAGGCCTGATGTGTAAAATCAGTTCCCCTTTAATTTACTTAAACATTAGTAAATAGTGTTGGGCTATTTTCAGCTGCAGATGTGGACCAGTGATCACTTAAGGCAGCGGGAAGATGGTTCTGGGACTGACTCAAAATAAAGTAGTGTCCATGTTGGTGGTAATAAAGAAATATATCACCCAGTACAAAAGTGTGACACTTGTTTTTTTAAAAGTTTCTAGGCAACACTGGTGGTCTATAGCACAAAGGAGGAATTAGCTACAGCAAACTAGCTACACAGACAAAAGTTGTTAGTTGGATCAGTTCAGTGTTGGTTTTGGTTTGGTTTTTTAAATTATCCTATTTTCACTTTCTCTTTTCCAGGCATGCTGAGAGCCAGCAGAAACATTTGGCTGAGAGGACCCTATCCAAATAAAATGCCCGTCTCCTGCTCCACCCTGCTCCCCTCTGCCAAGCTTAGCCCCTGTTCCAAACCAGACTTTTCCCCTCTGGCCATTCCACCTCTGCCCCGAGTTGATCCAAATCCCACCCGCTTGTCCCAAGTATTTTTCTCCTCGCTGCTCCCCTTTCTCTCCCTTGTCTACCTTCCTGTCCAACCCACTGACTCCAGTAGCAGCAGCAGCACAGAAGAAGGCCACTCTCTGTCATTTGCTTCTGTGGTTTTCTCCCAGCGCTAAGGACGGAGGAGCACTTCCTGCTTCGTGGGAGAAGAGGATTGTGTGTTGTCATGGATTCTGTCCCCAGCTTCCTGTGCAGTGATCGGCCTTGCTTCGCTATTGTTTCTTTTTAACTTTCTACATTCGCCACTAAATTATAACTGTTCAAATGCAAAAATTGTGGGAAAAAATAAAATAATAGTGAAAACTTTAGTAGAAAGTCATTCATGAGAAAAAAAGAAACAACATTGTATAAAAAATGATGGAAAACTAACTTCTTCAGACCATTTTAAGTTGGACAGTAATTTTAAAGTATTTCAAAGTCGACCTGTTTTTATTCTGCACAAATGGTAGTTTTCAACTGAGAAATGTTTATTTGAAGGTGCTAAAAGAGTGTAAAGGAAACATGCCTGCCTTGTAGTGGAGTCGTAGCTTTTGGTAATACGTTCACTCTAATTGCTCTTCAACATTTTGTGAATGTTGATTTTCTGACACGAGTCATTTTAAATGAATAAGTGTGTTAATATCGTTTTCATCCTATTGTATTCAGAAACTTTATTTGAGGAAAGAAATGTTTATGTACAGATATGTAAAATAAAGAATAAACTTTGTTTCATATATGTTGGTTTGTTGTGCAGTATGTTGAATTTTTACAGCTGCATTTTACTGCATATCCGCTGAAAGAATTTGTCCATTCAAATGAGCTTCCTCTTTCTAATGAACTTCGGAAGTCTAATCACTGTTCGCAACTGCAGCGAGAGAACAAGACATCATCACATTAAACATAGTATGACTCAACACACTCTGTTGCGGTCTTGCCTCATCATGACACTGGTTGTTTCTCACTCACTCATCTGTGCTTGGTTCACTGCTCTTAAAGTGACACTATATTAACTGGGCAACCCCTCTAAAGTCACAACAAGGATAGTTTCTTTCACATGAAACATATTAAAACATTAAGAATGGTCACTTTTGGTTTAAGGTATAAATGTACAGAACCTATTCAATATGACTGGATTGGTCACTAATAAATACAGTGTTATTTTTCATGTAAAATATGATAAATGTTTCTCTGAGGAAGCACCCCTCCCCTCAGTCATCTGTATGAACATATACTGTATGTAGAGCATGATGGTAAGTTTCAGTGGTTAATGGTCCTGCTGTGAAACCAGAGAAAGGCCAGGAAACTCCTGTCAGTCACTCACTGAACACTGCAGTTTCAGAGCGTGTGAAATGTTCACAGATCCTGACAACTGGGACTGGAGGATGTAAAGAGAGGATAACATCATGCTTTATCTATCAATGATAATTTCACATTTTTATCATTCTGAGCCATGTGAATTTCTCACATACTGATTAACAAACTGTCAACATACTGCGCCTTCTGAGGAAAGAAAAAGTTAGTTGAGAATGAAAGTTCATCAGGTCCAGCAGGTCCACTGGTGTTCTGGAGCTTTCAGTGTATTTTTCCTGTTCATTTTTCTTATTCATCTCCATTTGAAGGAATTTTCTTCTTTTCTTTTTGTCTTCCACACATAAAGTATAACCTACAAATTGATTATTTTACCATACATGAAACAAAATAAGTTAAATTAATACCTCTCAAAATCAATCTGACATACCAAACATATGACATTGAAAGAAGAATTGTCGGGATGCTTTCCTTAAACAACAATAATACCACAATGTAAGAATGGTCTGTTGCAAGTGAAAGTCCTGCATTCAAAAATTTACCTAACAACAAGCAGACGTTTTACGCATTAATATACTATGATTTTTGTTGCCTTTATATGCTATGACGTTTTTATGCCTTACTATATTATGAGTTTTTTATGCCTTACTATACTATGACATTGTATGCCTCACTGTACTATGAATTTATAACTTATTATACTATGACTTTTTATGCCTTAATATACTATGAGTTTTTTATGCCTTACTATTGCCTACAACGTTTTTTGACATTTTTATGTCTTACTATTCTATAACATTTTGGTACTTTACAATGAGTTTTTTGTGCCTTACTATATAGTGTGACGTTTTTTGACATTTTGATAACTCACTGCACTATGAAGTTTTAGGACATTTATATTCCTTACTATACTATACGATTTTAAACCTTACTATACTATAACGTTTTTTGAAATTTTTATGCCTTAATATACTATGACTTTCTTTGACATTTTGTATACTATATATACAATGACGTTTTTTGATATTCTTAAGTCTTGCTATAACTATGACATTTTTTGAATTTTTTATACTATACTATAATATAGGCTTTTTGACATTTTTATGCCCTACTATACTATGATATTTTATTCCTTATATACCATGACGTTTTTTGACGTTTTTATGCCTTACTTTATTTGGATATGCTCTGATATTTTTGTGTCTAACTATACTATGATATTTTTTGACATTTTTATGTTTTACTAAAATTGACGTTTTATACCTTTCCATACGATGACGCTTTTTGACGTTTATGCATTACTATACTACAAAGTTTTTCAACATTTTTATGGCTTACTGTACTACGGCGTTTCAAGCCTTACTATACTATGAAGTTTCTTTGACATTTTCATGCTTTGCTATACTATGATATTTTATGCCTTGCTATACTTTGACTTTTTTATTCCTCACTATACTATGACGTTTTTTTTTTATTTTTATGCATGACTATACTATGAAATTTTTATGCATTTTTATTCCTTATTATACTATGACGCTTTATGCCTGCGTATGACATAAATTTGTTTTGCCTTGCCTTTTTGTGCCTTGCTATACTTTCAAGTTTTTGGCTCACGTATGATGTTTTTATGCATTTTTATGCCTAACTATACTATGACGTTTTTATGCATTTTTATGCCTCACTATACTTTGTTATTTTAGGCCTTACCATACTGTGATGTTTTTTTGACAATTTTATGCCGTATTGCAGTTTGACATTTTTCAACAATTTTATACCTTACTATACTAAGACATTTTTTTGGTGTTTTTATGCCTTGTTAGACTATGACATTTTTTGTCAATTTTATGCCTAACTGCACTGACGTTTTTTATCTCATTATACTATGATGTTTTTGACGTTTTTATGACTTACTATACTATGACATTATTGCCTTCTTTATACCTTACTATACTATGACGTTTTATGCCATAGTATATTTTGAGGTCTTTTAACAATATTATTTTTTAACAATTTTTGCCTTGTGATACTATGATGTCATTATGCCTTACTATATTATGACATTTTCTAACATTTTTTGCCATACTTTACTATGACGTTTTTTGCCCTTTGCATGCCTTGCTATACTGTGACTTTGTTTGGCAATTTTATGCCTTATTTTCCTATGACGTTTTTTATGCCTTAATAAACTATGACGTTTTTTTCTGTCTTCATTCTTTACTATACTATGACCTTTTATGCCACAGTATAATATGACGTTTTTTAACCATTTTATGACGTACTATGTGATAACATTTTTGACAATTTTTTGCCTTACTATAATATGACGTTTTATGCCTGCGTATAATATCACTTAATGACGTTTTTTGCCATTTTCATGCCTTGCTATAAAATGACATTTTTTGACATTTTTTGCCTTACTATACCGTGATGGTTTTTGCCGTTTTTTGCCATTTGTATGCCTTGCTATACTGTGACATTTTTTATGCCATACTATACTATGAAGTTTTTATGACATTTTATGCCTTCCCATACTATGTTGTTTTGTGACATTTTCATGATTCACTGTTAGTGTCTTTGAGAAATGGTATATTGGTGGTTTACTGTTTTGGACTATGGCTCGGGACTGGAGAGGTTATAGGTTCAAACCTGGGTTAGGACCCACTTCAATTATGGCATATTATGACGTTTTTTAGCATTTTTATGCTTTACAATATTATGACATTTTATTCCTTACCATACTGTGACGTTTTTATGACCTTTTATGCAATAATATAGTATGATGTTTTTTTTTTTACGTTTTATGCGTTCCCATACTATGTTGTTTTGTGCCATTTTTTGAGTAGTTATACTATGACGTTTTTTAGCATTTTTATGCCTTATTGTACTGTATCATTTGATACTTTACTATACTATGACTTTTTATAACCTATTATGGCTTAATATACTACAACGTTTTTTAGCATTTTTATGCCATACTATACTACAACGTTTTTTAGCATTTTTATGCCTTACTATACTATATCATTCGATGCCTTACCATACTAAGACGTTTTTATAACCCTTTATGACTAAATATACTATTATGTTTTTTTGACATTTTTAGCCATACTATACTATGACGTTTTTTGACATTTTTATGCTGTACTATACTATGTCATTTGATGCCTTACCATACTATGACTTTTTTATAACCTTTAATGCTTAATATACTATGATGTTTTTTTTTACGTTTTATGCCATACTATACTATGACGTTTTTTGACATTTTTATGCCATATTATACTATGACGTTTTTTAGCATTTTTATGCCTTAAAACACTATGTCATTTGATGCCTTACCATACTAAGACGTTTTTATAACCCTTTATGACTAAATATACTATTATGTTTTTTTGACATTTTTAGCCATACTATACTATGACGTTTTTTGACATTTTTATGCTATATTATACTATGTCATTTGATGCCTTACCATACTATGACTTTTTTATAACCTTTAATGCTTAATATACTATGATGTTTTTTTTTACGTTTTATGCCATACTTTACTATGACGTTTTTGACATTTTTATGCCATATTATACTATGACGTTTTTTGACATTTTTATGCCTTACTATACTATATCATTTGATATCTTACTATACTATGACGTTTTTATAACTTATTATGGCTTAATATACTATGATGTTTTTTTGACATTTTTAGCCATACTATACTATGACGTTTTTTGACATTTTTATGCAATACTATACTATGTCATTTGATGCCTTACCATACTAAGACGTTTTTATAACCCTTTGTGACTAAATATACTAATATTTTTTTTTGACATTTTTAGCCATACTATACTATGACGTTTTTTGACATTTTTATGCCATACTATACTATGTCATTTGATGCCTTACCATACTATGACTTTTTTATAACCTTTTATGGCTTAATATACTATGATGTTTTTTTGACGTTTTATGCCATACTATACTATGACGTTTTTTGACATTTTTATGCCATATTATACTATGACGTTTTTTAGCATTTTTATGCCTTAAAACACTATGTCATTTGATGCCTTACCATACTAGGACGTTTTTATAACCCTTTATGACTAAATATACTATTATGTTTTTTTGACATTTTTAGCCATACTATACTATGACGTTTTTTGACATTTTTATGCCATACTATACTATGTCATTTGATGCCTTACCATACTATGACTTTTTTATAACCTTTTATGGCTTAATATACTATGATTTTTTTTTGACGTTTTATGCCATACTTTACTATGACGTTTTTGACATTTTTATGCCATATTATACTATGACGTTTTTTAGCATTTTTATGCCTTAAAATACTATGTCATTTGATGCCTTACCATACTAAGACGTTTTTATAACCCTTTGAGACTAAATATACTAATATTTTTTTTTTACATTTTTAGCCATACTATACTATGACGTTTTTTGACATTTTTATGCCATACTATACTATGTCATTTGATGCCTTACCATACTATGACTTTTTTATAACCTATTATGGCTTAATATACTACAACGTTTTTTAGCATTTTTATGCCATACTATACTACAACGTTTTTTAGCATTTTTATGCCTTACCATACTATGACGTTTTTTGACATTTTTATGCCTTAAAACTCTATGTCATTGGATGCCTTACCATACTAAGACGTTTTTATAACCCTTTATGGCTTAATATACTATGACGTTTTTTGACATTTTTATGCCATACTTTACTATGACGTTTTTTGACATTTTTATGCCATACTATACTATGACGTTTTTATAACCTTTAATGCTTAATATACTATGATGTTTTTTTTTACGTTTTATGCCATACTATACTATGACGTTTTTTGACATTTTTATGCCATATTATACTATGACGTTTTTTAGCATTTTTATGCCATATTATACTATGACGTTTTTTAGCATTTTTATGCCTTAAAATACTATGTCATTTGATGCCTTACCATACTAAGACGTTTTTATAACCCTTTGTGACTAAATATACTAATTTTTTTTTTTGACATTTTTAGCCATACTATACTATGACGTTTTTTGACATTTTTATGCCATACTATACTATGTCATTTGATGCCTTACCATACTATGACTTTTTTATAACCTATTATGGCTTAATATACTACAACGTTTTTTAGCATTTTTATGCCATACTATACTACAACGTTTTTTAGCATTTTTATGCCTTACCATACTATGACGTTTTTATAACCCTTTATGGCTTAATATACTGTTATGTTTTTTTGACGTTTTATGCCATACTATACTATGACGTTTTTTAGCATTTTTATGCCTTATTATACTATATCATTTGATGCCTTATTATACTATGACTTTTTTATAACCTATTATGGCTTAATATACTACAACGTTTTTTAGCATTTTTATGCCATACTATACTATGACGTTTTTTGACATTTTTATGCCATATTATACTATGACGTTTTTTAGCATTTTTATGCCTTAAAACTCTATGTCATTGGATGCCTTACCATACTAAAACGTTTTTATAACCCTTTATGACTAAATATACTATGATGTTTTTTTGACATTTTTAGCCATACTATACTATGACGTTTTTTGACATTTTTATGCCATATTATACTATATCATTTGATGCCTTATTATACTATGACGTTTTTATAACCTTTTATGGCTTAATATACTATGATGTTTTTTTTTACGTTTTATGCCATACTATACTATGACGTTTTTTGACATTTTTATGCCATATTATACTATGACGTTTTTTAGCATTTTTATGCCTCAAAACTCTATGTCATTTGATGCCTTACCATACTAAGACGTTTTTATAACCCTTTATGACTAAATATACTATTATGTTTTTTTGACATTTTTAGCCATACTATACTATGACGTTTTTTGACATTTTTATGCCATACTATACTATGTCATTTGATGCCTTACCATACTATGACTTTTTTATAACCTTTTATGGCTTAATATACTATGATGTTTTTTTTGACGTTTTATGCCATACTTTACTATGACGTTTTTGACATTTTTATGCCATATTATACTATGACGTTTTTTAGCATTTTTATGCCTTAAAATACTATGTCATTTGATGCCTTACCATACTAAGACGTTTTTATAACCCTTTGTGACTAAATATACTAATATTTTTTTTTGACATTTTTAGCCATACTATACTATGACGTTTTTTGACATTTTTATGCCATACTATACTATGTCATTTGATGCCTTACCATACTATGACTTTTTTATAACCTATTATGGCTTAATATACTACAACGTTTTTTAGCATTTTTATGCCATACTATACTACAACGTTTTTTTAGCATTTTTATGCCTTACCATACTATGACGTTTTTATAACCCTTTATGGCTTAATATACTGTTATGTTTTTTTGACGTTTTATGCCATACTATACTATGACGTTTTTTAGCATTTTTATGCCTTATTATACTATATCATTTGATGCCTTATTATACTATGACGTTTTTATAACCTTTTATGGCTTAATATACTATGATGTTTTTTTTGACGTTTTATGCCATACTATACTATGACGTTTTTTGACATTTTTATGCCATATTATACTATGACGTTTTTTAGCATTTTTATGCCTTAAAACTCTATGTCATTGGATGCCTTACCATACTAAGACGTTTTTATAACCCTTTATGACTAAATATACTATGATGTTTTTTTCACATTTTTAGCCATACTATACTATGACGTTTTTTGACATTTTTATGCCATACTATACTATGTCATTTGATGCCTTACCATACTATGACTTTTTTATAACCTTTTATGGCTTAATATACTATGATGTTTTTTTTGACGTTTTATGCCATACTATACTATGACGTTTTTTGACATTTTTATGCCATATTATACTATGACGTTTTTTAGCATTTTTATGCCTTAAAACACTATGTCATTTGATGCCTTACCATACTAGGACATTTTTATAACCCTTTATGACTAAATATACTATTATGTTTTTTTGACATTTTTAGCCATACTATACTATGACGTTTTTTGACATTTTTATGCCATACTATACTATGTCATTTGATGCCTTACCATACTATGACTTTTTTATAACCTTTTATGGCTTAATATACTATGATGTTTTTTTTGACGTTTTATGCCATACTTTACTATGACGTTTTTGACATTTTTATGCCATATTATACTATGACGTTTTTTAGCATTTTTATGCCTTAAAATACTATGTCATTTGATGCCTTACCATACTAAGACGTTTTTATAACCCTTTATGACTAAATATACTATTATGTTTTTTTGACATTTTTAGCCATACTATACTATGACGTTTTTTGACATTTTTATGCCATACTATACTATGTCATTTGATGCCTTACCATACTATGACTTTTTTATAACCTATTATGGCTTAATATACTACAACGTTTTTTAGCATTTTTATGCCATGCTATACTACAACGTTTTTTAGCATTTTTATGCCTTACCATACTATGACGTTTTTATAACCCTTTATGGCTTAATATACTGTTATGTTTTTTTGACGTTTTATGCCATACTATACTATGACGTTTTTTAGCATTTTTATGCCTTATTATACTATATCATTTGATGCCTTATTATACTATGACGTTTTTATAACCTTTTATGGCTTAATATACTATGATGTTTTTTTTGACGTTTTATGCCATACTATACTATGACGTTTTTTGACATTTTTATGCCATATTATACTATGACGTTTTTTAGCATTTTTATGCCTTAAAATACTATGTCATTTGATGCCTTACCATACTAAGACGTTTTTATAACCCTTTATGACTAAATATACTATTATGTTTTTTTGACATTTTTAGCCATACTATACTATGACGTTTTTTGACATTTTTATGCCATACTATACTATGTCATTTGATGCCTTACCATACTATGACTTTTTTATAACCTTTTGTGACTAAATATACTAATATTTTTTTTTGACATTTTTAGCCATACTATACTATGACGTTTTTTGACATTTTTATGCCATACTATACTATGTCATTTGATGCCTTACCATACTATGACTTTTTTATAACCTATTATGGCTTAATATACTACAACGTTTTTTAGCATTTTTATGCCATACTATACTACAACGTTTTTTAGCATTTTTATGCCTTATCATACTATGACGTTTTTATAACCCTTTATGGCTTAATATACTGTTATGTTTTTTTGACGTTTTATGCCATACTATACTATGACGTTTTTTAGCATTTTTATGCCTTATTATACTATATCATTTGATGCCTTATTATACTATGACGTTTTTATAACCTTTTATGGCTTAATATACTATGATGTTTTTTTTGACGTTTTATGCCATACTATACTATGACGTTTTTTGACATTTTTATGCCATATTATACTATGACGTTTTTTAGCATTTTTATGCCTTAAAACTCTATGTCATTTGATGCCTTACCATACTAAGACGTTTTTATAACCCTTTATGACTAAATATACTATTATGTTTTTTTGACATTTTTAGCCATACTATACTATGACGTTTTTTGACATTTTTATGCCATACTATACTATGTCATTTGATGCCTTACCATACTATGACTTTTTTATAACCTTTTATGGCTTAATATACTATGATGTTTTTTTTGACGTTTTATGCCATACTTTACTATGACGCTTTTGATATTTTTATGCCATATTATACTATGACGTTTTTTAGCATTTTTATGCCTTAAAATACTATGTCATTTGAGGCCTTACCATACTAAGACGTTTTTATAACCCTTTGTGACTAAATATACTAATTTTTTTTTTTTGACATTTTTAGCCATACTATACTATGACGTTTTTTGACATTTTTATGCCATACTATACTATGTCATTTGATGCCTTACCATACTATGACTTTTTTATAACCTATTATGGCTTAATATACTACAACGTTTTTTAGCATTTTTATGCCATACTATACTACAACGTTTTTTAGCATTTTTATGCCTTACCATACTATGACGTTTTTATAACCCTTTATGGCTTAATATACTATTATTTTTTTTTGACGTTTTATGCCATATATACTATGACGTTTTTTAGCATTTTTATGCCTTATTATACTATATCATTTGATGCCTTATTATACTATGACGTTTTTATAACCTTTTATGGCTTAATATACTATGATGTTTTTTTTGACGTTTTATGCCATACTATACTATGACGTTTTTTGACATTTTTATGCCATATTATACTATGACGTTTTTTAGCATTTTTATGCCTTAAAACTCTATGTCATTTGATGCCTTACCATACTAAGACGTTTTTATAACCCTTTATGACTAAATATACTATTATGTTTTTTTGACATTTTTAGCCATACTATACTATGACGTTTTTTGACATTTTTATGCCATACTATACTATGTCATTTGATGCCTTACCATACTATGACTTTTTTATAACCTTTTATGGCTTAATATACTATGATGTTTTTTTTGACGTTTTATGCCATACTTTACTATGACGCTTTTGATATTTTTATGCCATATTATACTATGACGTTTTTTAGCATTTTTATGCCTTAAAATACTATGTCATTTGAGGCCTTACCATACTAAGACGTTTTTATAACCCTTTGTGACTAAATATACTAATTTTTTTTTTTTGACATTTTTAGCCATACTATACTATGACGTTTTTTGACATTTTTATGCCATACTATACTATGTCATTTGATGCCTTACCATACTATGACTTTTTTATAACCTATTATGGCTTAATATACTACAACGTTTTTTAGCATTTTTATGCCATACTATACTACAACGTTTTTTAGCATTTTTATGCCTTACCATACTATGACATTTTTATAACCCTTTATGGCTTAATATACTGTTATGTTTTTTTGACGTTTTATGCCATACTATACTATGACGTTTTTTAGCATTTTTATGCCTTATTATACTATATCATTTGATGCCTTATTATACTATGACGTTTTTATAACCCTTTATGGCTTAATATACTATGATGTTTTTTTTGACGTTTTATGCCATACTATACTATGACGTTTTTTGACATTTTTATGCCATATTATACTATGACGTTTTTTAGCATTTTTATGCCTTAAAACTCTATGTCATTTGATGCCTTACCATACTAAGACGTTTTTATAACCCTTTATGACTAAATATACTATTATGTTTTTTTGACATTTTTAGCCATACTATACTATGACGTTTTTTGACATTTTTATGCCATACTATACTATGTCATTTGATGCCTTACCATACTATGACTTTTTTATAACCTTTTATGGCTTAATATACTATGATGTTTTTTTTGACGTTTTATGCCATACTTTACTATGACGTTTTTGACATTTTTATGCCATATTATACTATGACGTTTTTTAGCATTTTTATGCCTTAAAATACTATGTCATTTGATGCCTTACCATACTAAGACGTTTTTATAACCCTTTGTGACTAAATATACTAATATTTTTTTTTGACATTTTTAGCCATACTATACTATGACGTTTTTTGACATTTTTATGCCATACTATACTATGTCATTTGATGCCTTACCATACTATGACTTTTTTATAACCTATTATGGCTTAATATACTACAACGTTTTTTAGCATTTTTATGCCATACTATACTACAACGTTTTTTAGCATTTTTATGCCTTACCATACTATGACGTTTTTTAACCCTTTATGGCTTAATATACTGTTATGTTTTTTTGACGTTTTATGCCATACTATACTATGACGTTTTTTAGCATTTTTATGCCTTATTATACTATATCATTTGATGCCTTATTATACTATGACGTTTTTATAACCTTTTATGGCTTAATATACTATGATGTTTTTTTTGACGTTTTATGCCATACTATACTATGACGTTTTTTGACATTTTTGTGCCATAATATACTATGATGTTTTTTAGCATTTTTGTGCCTTACTATACTATATCATTTGATATCTTACTATACTATGACGTTTTTATAACTTATTATGGCTTAATATACTATGATGTTTTTTTGACATTTTTAGCCATACTATACTATGACGTTTTTTGACATTTTTATGCCATACTATACTATGTCATTTGATGCCTTACCATACTATGACTTTTTTATAACCTTTTATGGCTTAATATACTATGATGTTTTTTTTGACGTTTTATGCCATACTATACTATGACGTTTTTTGACATTTTTATGCCATATTATACTATGACGTTTTTTAGCATTTTTATGCCTTAAAACACTATGTCATTTGATGCCTTACCATACTAGGACGTTTTTATAACCCTTTATGACTAAATATACTATTATTTTTTTTTGACATTTTTAGCCATACTATACTATGACGTTTTTTGACATTTTTATGCCATACTATACTATGTCATTTGATGCCTTACCATACTATGACTTTTTTATAACCTTTTATGGCTTAATATACTATGATGTTTTTTTTGACGTTTTATGCCATACTTTACTATGACGTTTTTGACATTTTTATGCCATATTATACTATGACGTTTTTTAGCATTTTTATGCCTTAAAATACTATGTCATTTGATGCCTTACCATACTAAGACGTTTTTATAACCCTTTGTGACTAAATATACTAATATTTTTTTTTGACATTTTTAGCCATACTATACTATGACGTTTTTTGACATTTTTATGCCATACTATACTATGTCATTTGATGCCTTACCATACTATGACTTTTTTATAACCTATTATGGCTTAATATACTACAACGTTTTTTAGCATTTTTATGCCATACTATACTACAACGTTTTTTAGCATTTTTATGCCTTACCATACTATGACGTTTTTTTAACCCTTTATGGCTTAATATACTGTTATGTTTTTTTTGACGTTTTATGCCATACTATACTATGACGTTTTTTGACATTTTTATGCCATACTATACTATGTCATTTGATGCCTTACCATACTATGACGTTTTTATAACCCTTTATGGCTTGATATACTGTTATGTTTTTTTGACGTTTTTTGCCATACTATACTATGACGTTTTTTGACATTTTTATGCCATACTATACTATGATGTTTTTTAGCATTTTTATGCCTTATTATACTATATCATTTGATGCCTTATTATACTATGACGTTTTTATAACCTTTTATGGCTTAATATACTATGATGTTTTTTTTGACGTTTTATGCCATACTATACTATGACGTTTTTTGACATTTTTATGCCTTATTATACTATATCATTTGATATCTTACTATACTATGATGTTTTTTAGCATTTTTGTGCCTTACTATACTATATCATTTGATATCTTACTATACTATGACGTTTTTATAACTTATTATGGTTTAATATACTATGATGTTTTTTTGACGTTTTATGCCATACTATACTATGACGTTTTTGACATTTTTATGCCATATTATACTATGACGTTTTTTAGCATTTTTATGCCTTAAAACTCTATGTCATTTGATGCCTTACCATACTAAGACGTTTTTATAACCCTTTATGACTAAATATACTATTATGTTTTTTTGACATTTTTAGCCATACTATACTATGACGTTTTTTGACATTTTTATGCCATACTATACTATGTCATTTGATGCCTTACCATACTATGACTTTTTTATAACCTTTTATGGCTTAATATACTATGATGTTTTTTTTGACGTTTTATGCCATACTTTACTATGACGTTTTTGACATTTTTATGCCATATTATACTATGACGTTTTTTAGCATTTTTATGCCTTAAAATACTATGTCATTTGATGCCTTACCATACTAAGACGTTTTTATAACCCTTTGTGACTAAATATACTAATATTTTTTTTTGACATTTTTAGCCATACTATACTATGACGTTTTTTAGCATTTTTATGCCTTAAAATACTATGTCATTTGATGCCTTACCATACTATGACTTTTTTATAACCTATTATGGCTTAATATACTACAACGTTTTTTAGCATTTTTATGCCATACTATACTACAACGTTTTTTAGCATTTTTATGCCTTACCATACTATGACGTTTTTATAACCCTTTATGGCTTAATATACTGTTATGTTTTTTTGACGTTTTATGCCATACTATACTATGACGTTTTTTAGCATTTTTATGCCTTATTATACTATATCATTTGATGCCTTATTATACTATGACGTTTTTATAACCTTTTATGGCTTAATATACTATGACGTTTTTTGACATTTTTATGCCATATTATACTATGACGTTTTTTAGCATTTTTATGCCTTAAAACACTATGTCATTTGATGCCTTACCATACTAAGACGTTTTTATAACCCTTTATGACTAAATATACTATTATGTTTTTTTGACATTTTTAGCCATACTATACTATGACGTTTTTTGACATTTTTATGCCATACTATACTATGTCATTTGATGCCTTACCATACTATGACTTTTTTATAACCTTTTATGGCTTAATATACTATGATGTTTTTTTTGACGTTTTATGCCATACTTTACTATGACGTTTTTGACATTTTTATGCCATATTATACTATGACGTTTTTTAGCATTTTTATGCCTTAAAATACTATGTCATTTGATGCCTTACCATACTAAGACGTTTTTATAACCCTTTATGACTAAATATACTATTATGTTTTTTTGACATTTTTAGCCATACTATACTATGACGTTTTTTGACATTTTTATGCCATACTATACTATGTCATTTGATGCCTTACCATACTATGACTTTTTTATAACCTTTTATGGCTTAATATACTATGATGTTTTTTTTGACGTTTTATGCCATACTTTACTATGACGTTTTTGACATTTTTATGCCATATTATACTATGACGTTTTTTAGCATTTTTATGCCTTAAAATACTATGTCATTTGATGCCTTACCATACTAAGACGTTTTTATAACCCTTTGTGACTAAATATACTAATATTTTTTTTTGACATTTTTAGCCATACTATGCTATGACGTTTTTTGACATTTTTATGCCATACTATACTATGTCATTTGATGCCTTACCATACTATGACTTTTTTATAACCTATTATGGCTTAATATACTACAACGTTTTTTAGCATTTTTATGCCATACTATACTACAACGTTTTTTAGCATTTTTATGCCTTACCATACTATGACGTTTTTATAACCCTTTATGACTAAATATACTATTATGTTTTTTTGACATTTTTAGCCATACTATACTATGACGTTTTTTAGCATTTTTATGCCTTATTATACTATATCATTTGATGCCTTATTATACTATGACATTTTTATAACCTTTTATGGCTTAATATACTATGATGTTTTTTTTGACGTTTTATGCCATACTATACTATGACGTTTTTTGACATTTTTATGCCATATATACTATGACGTTTTTTAGCATTTTTATGCCTTAAAACTCTATGTCATTTGATGCCTTACCATACTAAGACGTTTTTATAACCCTTTATGACTAAATATACTATTATGTTTTTTTTACATTTTTAGCCATACTATACTATGACGTTTTTTGACATTTTTATGCCATACTATACTATGTCATTTGATGCCTTACCATACTATGACTTTTTTATAACCTTTTATGGCTTAATATACTATGATATTTTTTTGACGTTTTATGCCATACTTTACTATGACGTTTTTGATATTTTTATGCCATATTATACTATGACGTTTTTTAGCATTTTTATGCCTTAAAATACTATGTCATTTGATGCCTTACCATACTAAGACGTTTTTATAACCCTTTGTGACTAAATATACTAATATTTTTTTTTGACATTTTTAGCCATACTATACTATGACGTTTTTTGACATTTTTATGCCATACTATACTATGTCATTTGATGCCTTACCATACTATGACTTTTTTATAACCTATTATGGCTTAATATACTACAACGTTTTTTAGCATTTTTATGCCATACTATACTACAACGTTTTTTAGCATTTTTATGCCTTACCATACTATGACGTTTTTATAACCCTTTATGGCTTAATATACTGTTATGTTTTTTTGACGTTTTATGCCATACTATACTATGACGTTTTTTAGCATTTTTATGCCTTATTATACTATATCATTTGATGCCTTATTATACTATGACGTTTTTATAACCTTTTATGGCTTAATATACTATGATGTTTTTTTTGACGTTTTTTGACATTTTTATGCCATATTATACTATGACGTTTTTTAGCATTTTTATGCCTTAAAATACTATGTCATTTGATGCCTTACCATACTAAGACGTTTTTATAACCCTTTATGACTAAATATACTATTATGTTTTTTTGACATTTTTAGCCATACTATACTATGACGTTTTTTGACATTTTTATGCCATACTATACTATGTCATTTGATGCCTTACCATACTATGACTTTTTTATAACCTTTTATGGCTTAATATACTATGTTTTTTTTGACGTTTTATGCCATACTTTACTATGACGCTTTTGATATTTTTATGCCATATTATACTATGACGTTTTTTAGCATTTTTATGCCTTAAAATACTATGTCATTTGATGCCTTACCATACTAAGACGTTTTTATAACCCTTTGTGACTAAATATACTAATTTTTTTTTTTTGACATTTTTAGCCATACTATACTATGACGTTTTTTGACATTTTTATGCCATACTATACTATGTCATTTGATGCCTTACCATACTATGACTTTTTTATAACCTATTATGGCTTAATATACTACAACGTTTTTTAGCATTTTTATGCCATACTATACTACAACGTTTTTTAGCATTTTTATGCCTTACCATACTATGACGTTTTTATAACCCTTTATGGCTTAATATACTGTTATGTTTTTTTGACGTTTTATGCCATACTATACTATGACGTTTTTTAGCATTTTTATGCCTTATTATACTATATCATTTGATGCCTTATTATACTATGACGTTTTTATAACCTTTTATGGCTTAATATACTATGATGTTTTTTTTGACGTTTTATGCCATACTATACTATGACGTTTTTTGACATTTTTATGCCATATTATACTATGACGTTTTTTAGCATTTTTATGCCTTAAAACTCTATGTCATTTGATGCCTTACCATACTAAGACGTTTTTATAACCCTTTATGACTAAATATACTATTATGTTTTTTTGACATTTTTAGCCATACTATACTATGACGTTTTTTGACATTTTTATGCCATACTATACTATGTCATTTGATGCCTTACCATACTATGACTTTTTTATAACCTTTTATGGCTTAATATACTATGATGTTTTTTTTGACGTTTTATGCCATACTTTACTATGACGTTTTTGACATTTTTATGCCATATTATACTATGACGTTTTTTAGCATTTTTATGCCTTAAAATACTATGTCATTTGATGCCTTACCATACTAAGACGTTTTTATAACCCTTTGTGACTAAATATACTAATATTTTTTTTTGACATTTTTAGCCATACTATACTATGACGTTTTTTGACATTTTTATGCCATACTATACTATGTCATTTGATGCCTTACCATACTATGACTTTTTTATAACCTATTATGGCTTAATATACTACAACGTTTTTTAGCATTTTTATGCCATACTATACTACAACGTTTTTTAGCATTTTTATGCCTTACCATACTATGACGTTTTTATAACCCTTTATGGCTTAATATACTGTTATGTTTTTTTTGACGTTTTATGCCATACTATACTATGACGTTTTTTAGCATTTTTATGCCTTATTATACTATATCATTTGATGCCTTATTATACTATGACGTTTTTATAACCTTTTATGGCTTAATATACTATGATGTTTTTTTTGACGTTTTATGCCATACTATACTATGACGTTTTTTGACATTTTTATGCCATATTATACTATGACGTTTTTTAGCATTTTTATGCCTTAAAACTCTATGTCATTTGATGCCTTACCATACTAAGACGTTTTTATAACCCTTTATGACTAAATATACTATTATGTTTTTTTTGACATTTTTAGCCATACTATACTATGACGTTTTTTGACATTTTTATGCCATACTATACTATGTCATTTGATGCCTTACCATACTATGACTTTTTTATAACCTTTTATGGCTTAATATACTATGATGTTTTTTTTGACGTTTTATGCCATACTTTACTATGACGTTTTTGACATTTTTATGCCATATTATACTATGACGTTTTTTAGCATTTTTATGCCTTAAAATACTATGTCATTTGATGCCTTACCATACTAAGACGTTTTTATAACCCTTTGTGACTAAATATACTAATATTTTTTTTTGACATTTTTAGCCATACTATACTATGACGTTTTTTGACATTTTTATGCCATACTATACTATGTCATTTGATGCCTTACCATATTATGACTTTTTTATAACCTATTATGGCTTAATATACTACAACGTTTTTTAGCATTTTTATGCCATACTATACTACAACGTTTTTTAGCATTTTTATGCCTTACCATACTATGACGTTTTTATAACCCTTTATGGCTTAATATACTGTTATGTTTTTTTGACATTTTTATGCATACTATACTATGACGTTTTTTAGCATTTTTATGCCTTATTATACTATATCATTTGATGCCTTATTATACTATGACGTTTTTATAACCTTTTATGGCTTAATATACTATGACGTTTTTTGACATTTTTATGCCATATTATACTATGACGTTTTTTAGCATTTTTATGCCTTAAAACACTATGTCATTTGATGCCTTACCATACTAAGACGTTTTTATAACCCTTTATGACTAAATATACTATTATGTTTTTTTGACATTTTTAGCCATACTATACTATGACGTTTTTTGACATTTTTATGCCATACTATACTATGTCATTTGATGCCTTACCATACTATGACTTTTTTATAACCTTTTATGGCTTAATATACTATGATGTTTTTTTTGACGTTTTATGCCATACTTTACTATGACGTTTTTGACATTTTTATGCCATATTATACTATGACGTTTTTTAGCATTTTTATGCCTTAAAATACTATGTCATTTGATGCCTTACCATACTAAGACGTTTTTATAACCCTTTGTGACTAAATATACTAATATTTTTTTTTGACATTTTTAGCCATACTATACTATGACGTTTTTTGACATTTTTATGCCATACTATACTATGTCATTTGATGCTTTACCATACTATGACTTTTTTATAACCTATTATGGCTTAATATACTACAACGTTTTTTAGCATTTTTATGCCATACTATACTACAACGTTTTTTAGCATTTTTATGCCTTACCATACTATGACGTTTTTATAACCCTTTATGGCTTAATATACTGTTATGTTTTTTTGACATTTTATGCCATACTATACTATGACGTTTTTTGACATTTTTATGCCTTATTATACTATATCATTTGATGCCTTATTATACTATATCATTTGATGCCTTATTATACTATGACGTTTTTATAACCTTTTATGGCTTAATATACTATAATGTTTTTTTTTACGTTTTATGCCATACTATACTATGACGTTTTTTGACATTTTTGTGCCATAATATACTATGATGTTTTTTAGCATTTTTGTGCCTTACTATACTATATCATTTGATATCTTACTATACTATGACGTTTTTATAACTTATTATGGCTTAATATACTATGATGTTTTTTTGACGTTTTATGCCATACTATACTATGACCTTTTTTTTAGCATTTTTATCCCTTATTAAACTATATCATTTGATACCTTACTATACTATGACGTTTTTATAACCTATTATGGCTTAATATACTAATATGTTTTTTTTTACATTTTATGCCATACTATACTATGATGTCTTTTAGCATTTTCATGCCATACTATACTACAACCTTTTTTAGCATTTTTATACCTTACTATACTATATCATTCGATGCCTTGCCATACTATACTATGACGTTTTTATAACTTTTTATGGCTTTTGACATTTTTATGCCATACTATACTATGTCATTTGATGCCTTACCATACTATACTATGACTTTTTTATAACCTTTTATGGCTTAATATACTATGATGTTTTTTTGACGTTTTATGACATACTATACTATGACGTTTTTTGATATTTTTATGCCATACTATACTATGTCATTTGATGCCTTACCATACTATGACTTTTTTATAACCTTTTATGGCTTAATATACTATGATGTTTTTTTTGATGTTTTATGACATTTTTGTGCCATATTATACTATGACGTTTTTTAGCATTTTTATGCCTTAAAATACTATGTCATTTGATGCCTTACCATACTAAGACGTTTTTATAACCCTTTGTGACTAAATATACTAATATTTTTTTTTGACATTTTTAGCCATACTATACTATGACGTTTTTTGACATTTTTATGCCATACTATACTATGTCATTTGATGCTTTACCATACTATGACTTTTTTATAACCTATTATGGCTTAATATACTACAACGTTTTTTAGCATTTTTATGCCATACTATACTACAACGTTTTTTAGCATTTTTATGCCTTACCATACTATGACGTTTTTATAACCCTTTATGGCTTAATATACTGTTATGTTTTTTTGACATTTTATGCCATACTATACTATGACGTTTTTTAGCATTTTTATGCCTTATTATACTATATCATTTGATGCCTTATTATACTATGACGTTTTTATAACCTTTTATGGCTTAATATACTATGATGTTTTTTTTTACGTTTTATGCCATACTATACTATGACGTTTTTTGACATTTTTGTGCCATAATATACTATGATGTTTTTTAGCATTTTTGTGCCTTACTATACTATATCATTTGATATCTTACTATACTATGACGTTTTTATAACTTATTATGGCTTAATATACTATGATGTTTTTTTGACGTTTTATGCCATACTATACTATGACCTTTTTTTTAGCATTTTTATCCCTTATTAAACTATATCATTTGATACCTTACTATACTATGACGTTTTTATAACCTATTATGGCTTAATATACTAATATGTTTTTTTTTACATTTTATGCCATACTATACTATGATGTCTTTTAGCATTTTCATGCCATACTATACTACAACCTTTTTTAGCATTTTTATACCTTACTATACTATATCATTCGATGCCTTACCATACTCTAACGTTTTTATAACTTTTTATGGCTTTTGACATTTTTATGCCATACTATACTATGTCATTTGATGCCTTACCATACTATGACTTTTTTATAACCTTTTATGGCTTAATATACTATGATGTTTTTTTTGACGTTTTATGACATACTATACTATGACGTTTTTTGATATTTTTATGCCATACTATACTATGTCATTTGATGCCTTACCATACTATGACTTTTTTATAACCTTTTATGGCTTAATATACTATGATGTTTTTTTTGATGTTTTATGACATTTTTGTGCCATAATATACTATGATGTTTTTTAGCATTTGTGTGCCTTACTATACTATATCATTTGATATCTTACTATACTATGACGTTTTTATAACTTATTATGGCTTAATATACTAATATGTTTTTTCGACGTTTTATGCCATACTATACTATGACGTTTTTTAAGCATTTTTATCCCTTATTATACTATATCATTTGTTGCCTTGCCATACTATGACGTTTTTATAACCTATTATGGCTTAATATACTATGATGTTTTTTTTTGACGTTTTATGCCATACTTTACTATGACGTTTTTTGACATTTTTATCCCATATTATACTATGACGTTTTTTAGCATTTTTATGCCTTATTATACTATATCATTTGATACCTTACTATACTATGACGTTTTTTTAACCCTTTATGGCTTAATATAATAACATGTTTTTTTGACATTTTTTGCCATACTATACTATGATGTTTTTTGACATTTTTATGCCATACTATACTATGACGTTTTTATAACTTTTTATGGCTTTTGACATTTTTATGCCATACTATACTATATCATTCGATGCCTTGCCATACTATGACGTTTTTATAACCTATTATGGCTTAATATACTATTTTTTTGTTTTTTTACGTTTTATGCCATACTATACTATGACGTTTTTTGACATTTTTATGCCTTACTATACTATGACATTTTTATAACCTATTATGGCTTAATATACTAATATGTTTTTTTGACGTTTTATGCCATACTATACTATGACGTTTTTTGACATTTTTGTGCCATATTATACTATGATGTTTTTTGACATTTTTATGCCTTCCTATACTATGTCATTTGAAGCCTTACCATACTAAGACGTTTTTATAACCCTTTATGACTTAATATACTAATATGTTTTTTTGACATTTTTTGCCTATGATGTTTTTTGACATTTTTATGCCATACTATACTACAATGTTTTTTAGCATTTTTATGCCATACTATACTATATCATTCGATGCCTTATTATACTATGACGTTTTTATAACCTTTTATGGCTTAATATACTATGATGTTTTTTTTGACGTTTTATGCCATACTATACTATGACGTTTTTTGACATTTTTGTGCCATAATATACTATGATGTTTTTTAGCATTTTTGTGCCTTACTATACTATATCATTTGATATCTTACTATACTATGACTATTTTATAACTTATTATGGCTTAATATACTATGATGTTTTTTTGACGTTTTATGCCATACTATACTATGACCTTTTTTTAGCATTTTTATCCCTTATTATACTATATCATTTGATACCTTACTATACTATGACGTTTTTATAACCTATTATGGCTTAATATACTAATATGTTTTTTTTTACATTTTATGCCATACTATACTATGTCATTTGATGCCTTACCATACTATGACTTTTTTATAACCTTTTATGGCTTAATATACTATGATGTTTTTTTTGACGTTTTATGACATACTATACTATGACGTTTTTTGACATTTTTATGCCATACTATACTATGTCATTTGATTCCTTACCATACCATGACTTTTTTATAACCTTTTATGGCTTAATATACTATGATGTTTTTTTTGACGTTTTATGACATTTTTCTGCCATAATATACTATGATGTTTTTTAGCATTTGTGTGCCTTACTATACTATATCATTTGATATCTTACTATACTATGACGTTTTTATAACTTATTATGGCTTAATATACTATGATGTTTTTTTTTGACGTTTTATGCCATACTTTACTATGACGTTTTTTGACATTTTTATCCCATATTATACTATGACGTTTTTTAGCATTTTTATGCCTTATTATACTATATCATTTGATACCTTACTATACTATGATGTTTTTTTAACCCTTTATGGCTTAATATAATAATATGTTTTTTTGACATTTTTTGCCATACTATACTATGATGTTTTTTGACATTTTTATGCCATACTATACTATGACGTTTTTTAGCATTTTTATGCCTTACTATACTATATCATTCGATGCCTTGCCATACTATGACGTTTTTATAACCTATTATGGCTTAATATACTATTTTTTTGTTTTTTTACGTTTTATGCCATACTATACTATGACGTTTTTTGACATTTTTATGCCTTACTATACTATGACATTTTTATAACCTATTATGGCTTAATATACTAATATGTTTTTTTGACATTTTTTGCCTATGATGTTTTTTGACATTTTTATGCCATACTATACTACAATGTTTTTTAGCATTTTTATGCCATACTATACTATATCATTCGATGCCTTACCATACTCTGACGTTTTTATAACTTTTTATGGCTTGCTATACTATTATGTTTTTTTGACGTTTTATGCCATACTATACTACGACGTTTTTTAGCATTTTTATGCCTTCTTATACTATATCATTTGATACCTTACTATACTATGACGTTTTTATAACCTTTTATGGCTTAATATACTAATATGTTTTTTTTTACGTTTTATGGCTTACGATACTATGATGTTTTTTGACATTTTTATGCCATTCTATACTACAACGTTTTTTAGCATTTTTATACCTTACTATACTATATCATTCGATGCCTTACCATACTCTGACGTTTTTACAACCTATTATGGCTTAATATACTAATTCTTTTTTTTTTTGACGTTTTATGCCATACTATACTATGACGTTTTTTGACATTTTTATGCCATACTATACTATGTCATTTGATGCCTTACTATACTATGACGTTTTTATAACCTATTATGGCTTAATATAATAATATGTTTTTTTGACGTTTTATGCCATACTTTACTATGACGTTTTTTGACATTTTTGTGCCATGCTATAATATGACGTTTTTTGACATTTTTGTGCCATACTATACTATATAATTTGATACCTTACTATACTATGATGTTTTTATAACCTATTATGGCGTAATATACTAATATGTTTTTTTTTTTACGTTTTATGCCATACTATATTATGATTTTTTTTTACATTTTTATGCCTTACTATACTATGTCATTTGAAGCCTTACCATACTAAGACGTTTTTATAACCCTTTATGACTTAATATACGAATATGTTTTTTTGACATTTTTTGCCTATGATGTTTTTTGACATTTTTATGCCATACTATACTACAACGTTTTTCAGCATTTTCATGCCTTACTATAGTATATAATTTGATACCTTACCATACTAGGACGTTTTTATAACCTTTTATGGCTTAATATATTCTAATGTTTTTTTTTACGTTTTATGCCATGCTATACTATGACGTTCTTTGACATTTTTATGCCATACTATATTTTGACGTTTTTTTAGCATTTTAATGCCTTACTATACTATGTCATTTGATGCCTTACCATACTATGACGTTTTTATAACCTTTTATGGCTTAATATACTATGATGTTTCGTGCCATTTTTTGACTTATTATATTATGTGGTTTTGTGGTTTGCACTATGGCTCGGGACTGAAGAGGTTGTAGGTTCAAACATGGTTTTGGACTCTCCTCATCTATTGCACATTATGACGTTTTTCAGCATTTTTATGCTTTACAATGTTATGACATTTTATTCCTTACCATACTGTGATGTTTTTATGACCTTTTATGCAATAATATAGTATGATGTTTTTTTTTACGTTTTATGCCATACTATACTATGACGTTTTTTGACATTTTCATGATTCCCTGTTAGTGTCTTTGAGAAATGGTATATTTACTTACCTACCTTTTATAGCTGAATATACTATGGTGTTTTTTGGAAATTTCATGCCTTAGTATATTATGTTGTTTTTATGACATTTTATGCCTTCCCATACTATGTTGTTTTGTGCCATTTTTTGACTCATTATAGTATGACATTTTTATGCCTTAATATACTATGATGTTTTTTGGCATTTCTATACCTTATATACCATGACATTTCCATACCTTACTCCTGCGAGAGGGTTCGAGGTAGGTAACAATAATAAAATAAAACAGAAAACAAACAGCAAACCAGATTCAGCCAAACAAATAAGGAATTTTTATTCATTAATGAAAAAGAAACCACAACGCAGTGTGACAGTAAACCACTACTTAACCACTAAACTAAAATAAACCAAAATAACAATAATCACTGGATAGGATCACTATCACTATCAGCTAATCACTTTAGCTCCACTCAGCTATCTTAAGACAATGATACAACAGCTCAACCGCTGCTGAATGGCTCTCTGGCGCTGGCCAAGTATCCCTTCTCAGCCTTTATACTCCGGCTCTTTGGGAACAGTTATCAATCGTGCAGAATCACCTGTAGGAGAACAGGTTAGGGCAGAGGGCAGATCAGCACATACACACACACACAAAACATAATTCTACAGCACGCAAGACTTATTATACTATGACTTCTTATGCCTTACAATACTATGACTTTTAATGCCTTACCATACTATGACTTTATGACTTACTATCCTATTACTTTTTTATGCCTTACTTATTTGTCTCTTTATCAAGAGTGATGTTACCATATGTCATGTCCATGAAGAGACTTTAAGTTATGTTTAGTTTTGTATGTCTCATGACTTCTTGTTTTATTTTGAAAACCTAACTCTCCTCTCGTTTCAGGTAACTTCTTCCTTCCCTTGTGTGTTTCCCACTGGTCTGATTGTTTCCACCTGTTTCCCATTACCTTATGTGTGTCTATAGTCTGCATTTCCCTTTGTCCTGTGCCAGTTCGTCTTGTCTTGTTGCCGGAGAACCACGCCAGCCACGTTGTCCCATGCCAGGCTTTGAATTCAATGTTACGTTTTGCCACAGTCTTGCTGTAGATTATTTTGATACTTTGTCATTTCCTGTGTCCTGAATTTTTTGTTGGTTTTCCTCGAAAGAGCGATTTTTATTTGGGTACTTTGAATATATATTCCTCTGTTAGAGTGATTTTCCGTTGCTACTTTGTTATTAAAATATTGTTGATTAGTACTTTGTCTTGGAGTTGTGCATTTGGGTTCAAGTCTTAGTTCTTTTATATGAAGATATAAGTTCATAACATATATGAAATACTCATTAAAATGTAACTGTATTAAAACAAAATGCCTAAAATTGTACATATTTGTATATGATTTTCTTAATAATTTCTTATTAAGGTTAACCATATATGTCTATCTTTTATATTTACGTATATAATGAACATATACTGACAGGCTTTGGGATAGATATATATCTATGTAGGCCTAACATGTCTATAACATAAACCTATAATATAAACAGACATACTAAAATACACGTTTCCATTAGCTAGACATATATGTCAATATATGATATTGTTCCAGTTTCACATGTAATTTTTACATAGGCTATACAGGTTATATTGTATATACACATATGATTTTACTTCATATGTACATGTTTTTATATGGAAATTCAACACATGTACATATATTACATTTGTGTATGAGCATTCCTGAATGTAAATTCAGATCTTGTATGTTAATTAACCGTTTGGTTGACGTTATTATACATTAAACAATCAATCTCTTTGTTTTGGAGGGTTGGCGGGGTTGTTGCGTCCCTACCAATGTTGAGACCAAACCTAAGCCCTTGGCCAAATCAAATTCTGCTTAGGGCCCCATAGAGGCTTGGGCCGGCTCTGTAGAAGTATAAAGTAGCAGAAAATGAAAATTCATAATCAAAGTAGACCCCTCCTTATATCGTGCTCAAGTACAGCGCCTGGGGGATGAGTTACTTTCCACCACTGTCACGCTTTTCACTTGGAATTTTTTCGGGATTTCGTTCCTGCCTGATCTTACGTGCGAACAGAGCAGAACAGTCATAAAGCCACCGCCCACTCGTGCTAGGCAGAGGAAAAAAACAAATCCATCCTCCTCTACACTGACGTTACCACACGCACTGACTGGACCTAAGTGCGTGACCCACACGCAGATGAGACAGATGGCCAAAGAGAATGGACGGACGCTGTTAACTGCCTGAAAGGTGCTGAATCAAATAACAAGAATCCTTTGAATTAAATACCACAAGTGAGTGACTGACCTACATATAGACTGGTGGCCGGTCCCCTTGGTGGGCCTGGGTTTATCTGCCCTTTAATTTACCGCTGCAGCCCTGACTGCAGTTTAATTTCATTATGATTAATTCACCATCAGTTATTCCAGTTAGACAAAGTGGGCTCACTTCTAGCTCATCACATTGTCTAGTAATGACACCACAAACACAAACTGTTGCACATGGCAGCAACGTTTCTGCTGTTTAACTTTGTTGCTGATATCATGATATATTACTTCTTTAGAAGCGCTCACATTTAATAGATTTACATGCACAATAAATCCAATTCTAAGAATAATAAGAGACTATCGCACAAGGTGCTGGCGCAGTCACTATTATTGAGATGTTGTCCTGTGATTCGGGACTGAAAGGAGGTACTGTAGATCATTTGCGCGTGGTCGATGCCAGGGACTATTTATTTAGGCTATTTATTTATTGATTCCACTGACTGACTGCAGATAAGTGGCTGCTATTTCCCATCTGATGCTGCTGCTGACAGGACCAGATGCACGGTCTACTGTTTCATCCATAATCGCTTTTATGTTTATCAAAAACTTGCTTTTCCTAAATGTAGGTCTATAGCAAAGTTACATCACATTATGACTACTTATTTTCCCCCGTGGTTGCTTTCGCTCAAAATATGACACAAACATGTTGACTTCCCGTTTTTCTAATTTTTCTTTTTCTTTGTTCAACCAATAGCTGCTGGAAGAACAACGAGGAAATTACGTATGACGTTTTAAGTTTTCTTTTTGCTCCTGAAGAGGGAGGGAATCCCCCGAGAATGCATATAAATTCAGGACATAAGCAGGCAGCAAGCAACAGTCCTGCTTCACCCAGCTCGACCAAAGATCACTGTCTGATAAGAAAGATGGCAAACTTTAATTTTTGTAAGTCAGACAGGCCGCGGTACAGACTGCATTGCTTTTACTTTATATACACATTGTACACGGCTATATTGTGTTTTGTCATGCAAAATGAACATGAGAGGGATTGTGTGTGTGTTGATGGTTATTATTCTTTTTACCATGCAGACGTCGCCAGCTGTGTGCTGCTGCTAACCTTGAGCTGCCGCACAGCTACGGGACACCCGCTGCCCTCCCTGCGCACAGAACAGTGCGAACAGTGCTCACTGCTCTTCAAGAGCCTCCTGCTCAACATCACAGAGCTTCTCAAGGGTGTGAGTACAAATCACTGCAGCATGTTTATCTTCTAATTCCGCATTTGATTTTACTTTTACTCTGTCAAACACACCTGTATTTTATTAATGATGAAGTTCCCTTTGAATTACAGGATGTTTTGTGCTTTGGCATCACATCTGAAAAGGTAGTGGTGAGGAGTAAAGCTGATACATTACTGGCCTGTGCTCCCTCTCTGACTCAGGTTTGTTGATTTATCAGTGATATACATAACGAATTATCAAATTATTCTGAAGAAAATACGGACTCAATACCCAATTTTGTATTATAAAGATAAACAGCTGTGTGTGTGTGCTCATGTTTAAAATATTTTCCCCCCACAGAACTCAAATTGCATGATGCCAAGAAATTCATCCTTCAGTGAGGTATTCTGTTCTTACTATTTCTTTTTAAATCTTTTCAGGATTGTTAGATGTAGCCTATGTTACACAAGAGTATAAATTAGAAACCCAATATATATTTTGCTTAAAGGTTTATATTTGTTTACATTTTACACTATACACCTATTTTTAATGAAGCAGTCAGATGATTGGATTTTCTTTCTTTGATGTCTTGACAGAGTGAATGTTTGAGGAACATCATGAAGGACTTGGCTTACTATGAAGATGCTATTAAATCCTACCTGAAGTCACCACTCAGAAGTTCTGATGAAGAAGTAGCACGTCTGAGCCCAACTCTGACAATAATAAAGAGTCTGAAGGTGTGTTTATTATGCATATGTGCGAAGGGCAAAAAAAAACAGAGTGACAGAGTCAAGATTTAAAGACAGAAATAGAGAATCTCCTGGGAAATAACATTTGAAAGTTGCATGACGAAATCTTCCTTGGTTTATACAGAACTGCTCCCTGATGCCGAATAAGGACAACGACTCTTCAGAGGTATTTTTCTATTCCTTCTTTTTTGTTTATTCCCTGTTTCCTCCTCATCTTTCAGTCTTTAAGAGGAAAATTTTTTACATAAAAACTTTCTAATCCTTGTAAAGATATTTCACAGAGGGAACTTTGGTGTTTTTTGTGAGTGTGTGCGAAACCGGCAGATGATTATGGTGTATTAATGATGCGTACTATTGTGTCATCTTTTAGGAGGTTGCTGCACAGATGTGGGGAAGTGACACCTACTCTAACAGAGAGCAGATGTGTAAGATGATGAGAGGTTTCCATGTCCGAGCCATCACCATCAACCGAGCTATGGGCTACATCTCTTCTGGAGACCACAGGAAGTAAACATCCTGCATCATCATCATCATCACCATCACTCCAATTAATACCACCCTATCTCTGCTCCTTGAAATTTTCACAACTGAACAAGCCATCTAGATCATTCACTACCATCACTTGTACTCACAACTACTGTCCAAGTAGTTCTTTACACTGCACATGCTGTACAACTGTCTGCATGATTACTGCTCAGGCGTAAGCTAGCTGGCTCCATTCCAGACTCTTCACTCAGTAAGAGTTGAATGGCAGTCAAACTATTGCCAAGGTTAGCAGTGGAGGCCATGTTGGCCTAATTACATGTATGAATGTATTCCAGTATTTGGGGGAATGTATTTATTTATTTAAGATATATTTATTACATTTATTTATTTGGTGGCATGTGATGTTATTTATTGTTATTTATAATAAAGTATTTTTGGTTAGCAAGAACTGAGGTGGAAATGGTTTTTAATGGAAGTGGAACTAATTAATCTTTATTTCAGGTAACACTGTTAAAAAAAAATGAAGAAAAACACAACATCCAGGAGACCTATTCTTTTATTCAGTCAACATTTGCTTCTTTATTCCAGAAGTCTTTCCATGGACTCAGACCTGATACAAACAAGTGCAAAAAAGACTGACAGGATTACTTGAAGTAAATTGTTTAAGGAAGCAATGTTCTCTGAATGTAAACATTACTGCATCATATTGGCATGGAAGACCCTAAAAGATTCAACATTATAGATGCCGTTTCTGCAGCGTTTCCAAAATAATGATGACATGTTACCATTACAAATACATTGTAGGGATGTTGTGAATATTTAACTGAAATGTCTACAGCTATGTCTTGAAAAGGTAACTAAAAATATAGGAATGATGCATGGCTGTAGTTAAAATCATGCAGGTAGAAAACATAAATTCAGCCCAGAATCCACATGAGTGTTTTCTACAAAATTTTTACCATGGAACCACAATGTGCATTCCAGTCTCATGAGGGCAGGAACAGGTTCATGATTCAAGTTCAACATAATAATACACCTCTTGTAACTCTATTATGTTTTACAGGTTCAGATTTTCTGAAAAACAAACAAACAGACATAAACAAACAAAACACATTTAAAAAAATAAATTGCAGGTTTGAAAAATCTGCTAATAAAAAAATAAAATAAAAAGATATGTACAGGACGTAGTGTGCATAAATATAAAAACATATGACACACAAAATGGTTCAGTAATTCAGTCTGCAATGCGTTGGACAGTCACATGCATGTGATGTAATGCCTAATTATTTTATAAAAAATCCCATTTAAAAGTGAAACAAGATACACAGGTTGGATTTTTCCTGATTCTTGCAGTTTCAACACTGCAGCACCTACATTTACATGTGTTACTGGCTACATAATTAGCTACTCAATATCTCAACGACCTCTACACCTCTACATCTGCTGGTCATTTCAGAACCTGATGATGCTAAGCATCAAATTCTGGCTACACAATGGTACCTTCAGGTACAGCTTGTCTATTCTGTATTCATTACAGAATAAAAGGACCACATTTGAACAAAATGCCCATCCAGAAATAGGACACTGGTCCTTTTCATGAAATGCAGAAATACAAAAACTCATCAATTAGTTTCACGTCCAGAAAATATTCAAAAGAGAAACACAAACTGAAGGAAGAGATAATGTTTGTTCCAAAGGTCAACTTGGTTTTGTTGTATTCCTGAGATCTTTTTTCTTCCTGATGCTGGAAGAACAGATATCCAACGATCCATTTAGGTCAAATCCCTTTCATTTAGCTGCTTGATTGTTTATCATATCTGAAAATAGACAAACAATACTGTTTTGATATATCTGCTTTATACTTTTTTCAGAATAAATACAATTGCCAGTCACAGGTTACCAGTTGATCCAGCTGGCTCTACAACACGTACACCACAGTCCTGCATGGCTGTCTCCCAGAATTTGAACATTTCAATCACAGATGTTCTCTTGTTACATAAATTGTATATTGTGGCAATACTATTGATTGAAACAGTAATCTCATTTACATATCCTTTGGCCACCAGTGCATGTTTAATGTTAGCTTGGGCTTGAAACTGAATGAAAGGTGTGGGACTATAGAGTTGCATTATGGGAAGTATAGGATCCTGTGTTTTTAGAGCTAAAAGTCAGGATATCTCAGGCTCTGCTGGTTCAGTTATGACCATTTTTTAAAACTTTTTCACACATCCTCCAGCTTCATGGAAGTGCAGTACTGAATCTCTGGAGCACCCCTTTAATTAAAGAAACCTTTATCTGTGGGAATAAATCATGCTTTTCGTTCCCTTACAGCCATCTGATGCTGTCTCCCAGCTTATAGCTGATGATTTTGATAAAAATGACTTTGTACCATCTGGTGAGTTTCAACATTCTTCCTGTAACAAATCTGTTGAGTGAATTTGATGACTGAAATGTCCACACAGGACTGTGATATACACTATCAGGTGTGTCTGTAGTTTATTACCTTGCAGTGTCTGTCGGACCTCATTTGGCAAGTCATCCAGCTCCTCCACACTTTTCCACAGGTGGCCCGCCGTGGCCTCTCCCGGCCGCCTTCTGCTCTTCCACTCCACCAGCATCTTCAGCTTCTGCATGGTCACATCTTTCTCAGATGCCTGGATGTCATCCAGGTCCCTGGAGTTCAAGTCTAGATAGATGGCCACCTGCTTCCACTCCTTCCCGAGTCGCTTGGCCACCTGCAGTAGCTGCTTCTCTGACATGTCCTGGACCTGAGTCATCACTGTCTTCACTCCATCTGGAAAAAAAAACCACAACAAACACGTTCTTTATTTCAGTATAATTTTAGAACAGACAGGTGCATCTGGAAATGTGGTCTGGTTTCTGTTGACTTGACCAGGGCAAAACACAGTTGTGCCTGAAGTTCTTCTCAAGTCAGTGGTTAATAAATGACGCAGGAAGTTACCTGACTCATCCTGCCATCGAGGTCTTTTACAGGCCGTTTCATCTTCTGAGGGGCTGCTGCTCCTCTGTCTGCCTATGAGAGAGACAGACATGATGTGGGTCAACCTGTAGCAGCTGAAAAGCACGCTGTGATGGAAAAATCTAATCTGATTAAAAACAAGAAAGAAGCTTACTGTTTGTCCTTTTCCTTGGCTTCTTTTCCGTGTTATCCACACAGTCACCTAAGAGAAGAGCAAAAGATGAACATCACCACTTTGTAATGGAAACAAACTAACAAAAACATGTGGAGCTCAGCAACCACTTTTGGTTAATTTGCAGATAAAAAGATGCATGTTTCCTGTTGCTGTCACAGACATGTATTTAAAAAAGCTTTTCAGACAAATACTGATTTTTGACCTAAATGTTTCTTTACCTGCAATTCACCAAATGTGTTCAGCGTTAGACTAAATGAATTGGTACCTTCTCTGATGGTGGCAGACCATACAGTCTCCTCAGAGTCAATCTCTATAAGAGACAATTTAAAGGGAGGAGGCTGTTCAAAGAAAGCTTCAAAGTAGCCTTTCATCTTAGTCACTGCAAGGGTGAATTTCAAATCCTGTACAGAGACACATAAACACAATTAAACTGTGTGGTCACTGCATAAAAAAAAATCCAAACATATGATAACCCTGTGACACCTAACAGTCACAACATAATGTATATTTTTGTTTTTCCAAGTTGTAAGCTGTGATATAGATGATTTTACTGTGAGCAAACACACATGCATATTTACAACTCAAACCTGAGGTTTGATGTCTCCCTCTGGCTCGCTCAGGAGACGATACGTCCCTTCATCCAGTTTACATGTGGGAGGCTTGTCAATCCGAATGTAACGATTCTTGTAGGCCCGCACTTGTTTGCATATATCCTAATTTACATAAGGACAGCAGGGGGACAAGATGAAACAGGAAATACGTCAGTTTCTTGTGGAAAGATGAGCAGGCTGAATGGTGATTAACATTCAATCAAAACACATTTTCCACAGTGTGAATGGAAAAACTGAAGGCGTCTTGTAAGAACAAACCACTCAGAGTTCAGCTCCAGTCAGAGACTTCTGGACAAAGCAGCATAATGCACTTAATGATTAAAAAACACATCAGACTGGAAAACAAAAATTTTCAGGAAGTGTCATTTATTTGGGTCACAATAAATGCAGTACGATTATTCACCAGCCGCAGCCTCCCAAACATACATGCTCACACAACCACAAGCACACTCCCTGAGTAACTTTATCAGTATAAAGTTTAAAAGAAAAAAAAAAAAGAAATAACTGAACCTTATTGTCATTGCTGTCACGATTACGTAGTGCATTTACTGTAATACACACACAACAGGCATCAATACGAAAGATACCACTGAACTTGACCATGAAGTTCATAAAAATAAATTTACCATCTCACTGCACAAAATTACTATAACACCTATTTCAGGGGGTTGATGAGGTCATTAATACTAGTGAGTCAATGCCCACACCTAAGATGTTGAAATTTCTACTATTACATCCATGCATGAGTGTATTACACAAACCTGGAAACCTGGTCCCTGCTTTTAACATAGCATCAAAGCCAGTGCACAAAAATGAACAAGAATTGAAAGTTATATTTGGTTTTTAGTCTTTTTATAGGTAAGGCATTTTGCTGGAGTTTTATCCAGTAAACAGTTGTCATGATTCAAAGTTGTGATTGGTAAATGTAGGGACACTCAGGCAATGGTCTCATAAATGGAATATTTTTTTTTTGTGCTGTGCATATAAGGAAGGTTTTTGTTTTGTTTTTGTTCTCACCTCAAAGGAGAAATTCCACCACTATAAACACAACATGCTGTAATTTGAAGTGAAAAGTTAATTCACAAACAAAACTTGGCTCACTCACAATATTTTAAAAGTGGATAATTAATATTTCTATTTCCATATTCATAAGAAATTATGAGTCAGTGTGAAACCTATCACTGCCTCCAGAAGCCTTGTCTAAGATTAAATAAAGATTAAATGAGTACATTCAGACCATGATTGTGCATTATATTTAGTCCTGTAACCGCAGCCTCTCATCACCATACAGGAACATACCACATTATTACTGGATTTAAGTGGTTAAGAGGTTTTGTTTTCAGTCACCACGCTGACATATAAATTGCCAGAACATCTACAGATCAAAGTGCCTGTTTGAAAGGAGGTTCCACTAACAAGGTGCTGTAGATATGAAATGAAACAGGATCCTGTAACTACAGATACTGTTTGGGTTTGAAGGTCTGGAGAAACAGGGCAACATTTTCCTGGTCTTTCTCATGAGGAATTTCCAGATTTTGGACAATGTCGGCCCAACGCATTAACCTTCTGGTTGCTGTGATACATGCGATGGAGAAACACTAAAGGGCTACGGTCAGTTTTGAAGCAGCGACGTGCCAACAGCAAAGTCAGGGCTTCGTTCCCAATAGTGCTGTAGTGTTTCTGGTCCTGTGAGAACTTTTTTAAAAAAAAATAGCAGTCAATGCCTACTGCGGCCTCTTGAATCAGAACAGCTGCTGCTCCTCTTCTGTCAGCATCAACCTCAAGTTTAAACAGAGCAGCAAAATTGGGGAGCAGCAAGAGCTGGTGAGCTGCATAAGACAGTTTTTAAAAATTTTAAAGACCTGCCCCACATGTGGAGTCTCACTACGACTCCTTGGCAGGGCTGACAAGATCAGTCAGTGGAGAATAATGTTGGCAAAGTTACATCAGAATCTGGATAATCAATAATAGAATTGATCTTGATCGTGTTTTATAACTGTGCTGCATGACATGTTTGTCTGGCATATAATACCATTTTACTAACTTATAACTGTCAGCGTGTTAAAAGTTGGCTGTTGTTGCTTCATGCTGCTTGCGTCGCTATATGTACTGAAATAATGTTTGTTGTTTCACTAGTGTCTTAATATTTTGCTGCTTCCAGTTTTGCGTTGCCCGTGTTAAGCTTTTGATAATTGTCTTGTTGTTGTTGCTGTTTTCTGTGACGTTGTTGTATTATGATTTAATTGTGTTGATGGTTCTTGAAACATCTCACCTAAGCATTGCAGTTGAAAACTAACCAGCTGGCTAACACATTTACAGTAATGGTGATTAATGTGCATTGTCCCTAAATAAATAAATGAAATGAAAAGAAAACTCCTTGCAAGAGTATCGACTTAGATGTACCAGTATCCCACAAAATGTTAATGGTTATGGCAGGTCAGACTCTGACATCGCTACAAAACCACCAGTGACAAATGGTTCAAAGCCTGTGGATTCAGAATCCTCTGAGCAGCATGGCTCCTGCTCAGGGTCAACAGCAGGGAGCTGACAAGGCAGAGAGCCAATCAGATTTAGCTTTCTACGGGAGGTCATCATGTGCCGCCCTGTGCTACTCTTAAGACGGGAATTTGACAATTCTACCTTGTCAGTTAGGTAGAGAACTGGGGTGGCCCCTGGAGCTACCACACAGAAATAATAAATTGATACTGGTCTCTCCAGCAGCCGATAGCTCACTCAACTGGGATTTCCAAAACTACCTCATATGGCAACACATAAATGACGGCACTAATCTCAAGCTAAGGGACTAGGTTTAGATCCTTTAGATCCCCATTCTTATGTCATACCTGGCTCGAACACCACTAGGGTAGACTTTTACTGTATGAATGTTTATTGAAAAAGATGAATAAATAAATGAAAAACATATAAACAAAAACACCCAAAGGTGCTGGCTGCTGCAGCAGGGTGGAGAAAGAGAGAAGTGAACAAAGGACCTGCCTATATAGAATTAGCCCACAAGCCAGCACACTTGCTTGACAGTCAGATGATCAAGCTGGAGCTAGAAACAGGAAACACTAAAACAAAACATGATGAAACACCTTGACAGGCAAGTTTGTAACAATAAGATGTTACAAGCATATTCACAAACACTTGCCTTGATGTCGGACGAGCTGTTGGTGGCCAGGTAGATATGGAAACTGTAGTTGTTGTTGTCACTCCCCAGCTGCTTGTAGACCAGGACCACCCCATGGCGCTCTACAGACTGGCTCGTCTGTATGATGGGACCCACGGGTGACAGGGACGTCACATTCCACTTAACATGGCTACCTGAGTGGTCCACTGTCGGCTCAATGCGTGGACGGTTGTCCTTTATGTGTAGGACACTGAATGTCATCTCATTTTCTGGGTCTGTGTGAAGATAACAGAAGGTTTAATCTCTTACTTAGAAGTGCTTTAAACTATGGATTCATATTTTTACAAGAAATATTCTTTATCAGTGTTTCAAAAAAGACAATTATACTCATTAAAATTAACTACTTTACGTAAAAATACCCTTAGATGGGTCATGTCTTAATTAACCCGGGATTCAAGATTTATCTTCATATCAAAATCAATTTGTAAAGTAAGTGGGTATGTTATATTTAAAAGTTATTTTTAAAAGGTGGAAAAAATATATATTTTGGAATCAGACTTTCCAGGAGGAAAAAGATCATAATTAAAGCTCTAATGTTCTCACCAGCGAGGCAGACAGAGTGAGGAAACTGGATGGACTTTAGGACAGAGGCATCCTTGTTGATGGTGTCCACATTAAAGATGGGTCCCGCAAACTTCCAGGAGTCCTGGAGGAATGCGCCGAACTTGGACCAGGACAAGACTGAGTACCTTACGAGAACCCGCTCCGATGCTTCAAACACCAGGCCGGTGACAGAGCATTCGTATGTTCCCTCTCCTTCCAGCTGCACCCTACAACACACAGAGTCAGTGACACTGTACAGAATCAGTACAAATGCACTACACAGATGCAATATCACTTACTGTAATCGTCCCTTGGAGATTCTCCTGGGGGTAACAAGCTCATTGCCATGGCTCTGTCAAACACACCAACGCATGTTTTTTATTTGTTTGCACAATTATAACACCATATTAAAAACACCATAGTAACAACATAAAAAACAATCTAAATAATACTATACGTAGAGAATAGCAAATGCGGAAGGAAGATCACCACCTTTTGCTTCTGAGCTCACCTGATGGATGGCTTTGCATTTTTCACAGCATAGTCTGAATTGACTCTCATCTGTCACAAAGTATGAAAACACATCTGATGTTATTTACAAGACAGGTGCCACTATCTCTAGTACAGTCCTTGTGCTGTAACATCAGTTATGATCCGCTTACCTTTCCCATTTGAAACCTCTGCTTCAGGTCTAGCAACTGACTCTAAAAGGAGAAAATATTAGTTCAATATTAGCACATGAAAATCTTTGCACGTTGTGAGGCATTGTGAGTGAGGGTGGAGCACACTCGAATCGAATCAAATTCTGTGAAAAAAGCCAGCAGAGTCCGACATTTTGAGGAATAATTATGTAGTATGGCTGCCATTAGCATGCGGTTGTGGCTGTAGTTACCACTATAACCATAGCAACTATGCAAGCTGACATGGCGGTCTGGATGTTAACAACAAACAAAATGTTTTAAAAAGCAAACCAGTTGCTTAGTCTGACAAGGCAGGTGTTGATATTTTGGGGACACAGTGTTGTTTTGTGAGGTGTCTCACCATCTTTAGACTCCTCTTCATCGGCTGCTTCGCCGTCTGCAAAGAACACGACAAACTGAGTGAAACTGTTCTAAAAATGCCCAGTCTTCATCTAATTAAACCTTTGACTTATAAAGATTTTCAAAGATCGATTATGGGATCTTATATTTTACCTTCCTCTCCTCCATCCTTCTCAGCACAGGCTTCTGGTGAAAGTCAAAATACAAGAAAAAAAAGGAGGGTGGTGAAGAGAGATTAATCAAAGGAGTAGTTCAACATTTTGGGAAATATGCTTGTTTGCTTTCTTGCTGAGAGTTAGAGAATATCAATACCACTTTAACTCTGGGCAAGAAAGTAAATGAGCAGATTTCCTAAAATTAGAAGCTATTCCTTCTAGGTATGACATGTAATATTGATTGAACTGCCTGTCTCTCACCAGAATTCTCATCTTCCTCTTCATCCTCGTCCGAGCTCTCCTCAGTGGACGTTCCAGTGTTCTCTGTTGAATGAATCAATCCGCAAGGGACTTGTGAGAGAGCCGAAAACTTTGTACTGAATTTCCAATGAATGCTAAGTAAAAGGGATTTCATGCCACAATGTTTAAATGTTAAATGCAAAGAAGAAAAACATTTGGATATAAACAAAGGAATCAAATGCCACAGCAAATTGAGCTTGTCTGCAGATGAGTTATGTGGAAAGAACACGTGAGATACTTGTGCTTACCTGGACTACTGCTGTCACTTTCTGTCAGATTATCTGTAACAGATTAGTAATTGTTTTGAGGTCAGTGCTGTCTGGTCTGTGAAACATGATGTAATATTTCAAAATGTGAAGAAAACAAAAAGTCCTTGTCTTTCCATCTCACTAGTGACTACAATCACTATATCACTATGTGACATCATTATGTCATGTTAATTATAGCATCACTGTCATCGTTATGGGGACTTCACCACTTTTAAAAGTTTGATAACATCATTATAATTTTTGTGGTTATTACATTATCATGAGTAGAACCTTATTGCTGAAGTAAAAACAGAAAAAAACAGCACCCAATAATCTGTAAAGAGGGAAATGCTGAAAATATTCAGACTGCTTCTTTACTTTCTCACGCTTATTTTAGGAGGGAGAACCTCAGGTGTAGCTACATGGCCTGCTGCTAAACCTGTCTCCATACTTCACAAACAACGTTTAAAACTTTCCTTGCATAAGGAAAGTAATAATAGACGGACTTCTAGATTAAATCGTCTGAAAAAGAAGTAAAAAAGAGTTTTACCTTTTGTCACTGGGGTTCTTCCTTTAACAGGTGCAGCCCCAGTGCTTTTAGTTTACATCTATGTTTGTGTGCTGTGTTTTTTTTTTTTTTTTTTTTTAAAGTATTCGTTCATATTAGTCATCAAAAAAGCCCCCCCCCCCCCCCCCGACAGCTTTTACATATCCCATCATTCCTTAGCAGCTGAACTGTGGCACCCTGTGAAGAAGCCTGTGATAAGTGCCATGCATTAACATCCCCGCACATTTATACAGATGGGTCCAGAGGAGCTGCTGCTGCTCCTCACTTCCCAGCAGTGAACGTCTGTGGACCGGGCCATCTGGCTAAGTGCCTGGTCCGGCTAATGGATGGAGCCCATCCTCCCTGGCCCACAGAGTTTTATCTTAGACTAACAAGCAGATGCTGCCATCGCTGCTCCCTTCGCAGCACCTCCCTCATCAATCTCTCTCTTCCACTTTGCTCAATCTGTCTGCTTCACCTCTCTCTCCACTCACTATCCCCCATTTCTCTCTCCTTGCCCTCATATGCCTCCTATGACCAATCTCCTCCTCGGCTAACGCTGCCGCCGCCTCACAGCTGGGCCAGCAGGCATCTCTCTTCACTCTGGCATGGCCGCTTCCCTTCATCAGACTGACAAACAAGGCGGAGAGCAAACACCCGCACAGATACACGCATCCACATCCACATGTCCACACACACTTGTTTACAGATTCAAAGGTCTGAATGCTTCCATGGGTATTGGCTGCCATCTGCTGGTCTAAAATAATAGCAAAGCCAACGGCATAAAAAAAGGTTGAGTACAGCAGTGGTTGTTAATCTCGTGGCGTCATTCCTTAAACCCATTTTTTCCACTTAAGCAGCTGTTAAAATCATCTGATTGTATTATATGTATTTTGTATTGGCTTGTTTCAGCTCTCAATATTGAAACCTAACACTTGATGTATTTTTTTGGCCTTTATTTGACAGTCAGCAGTGAAAGGTTGTGACATGTAACAAAAGTCCACGTGGTCGATGCAGTCATGTGGCATGCAATGTAACCATTTGGCTACCAGAGTGGTCTGACTTCATGGTTTCACGGCTGCAATTTTCCATCAAATGGAAAAATGTAATTTGTCTTGTGAATATTTTATTACATATTTCCCCAAAATTCAGCCTGAAACATTGGTATCTCACTAGAATTTTAAATAAATATATGCAGATTTGAACAGTGTGGTTGCATAAGCAAATAATAAGCAAATAAAAATTAGCCCAATGAGTTACACAGTGGTGTATACAAGTTTTAAATTTAATAAAAATAATTGATCTCTAGATCTCTTTAGATTTGTAATCTTAATTGGCAGTACCAGTTGTTGTATTTTTATTTTTATCCAATCCAATCCAATCCACTTTATTTATAGAGCACGATTTTAACAAACACAAGGTTTCCAAAGTGCTGCACAGCAAGATAAAAAACACAATAAATAGCACAACACAATAAAATGATGAAGGACACAATAGGATAAAAGTAATAAAATAAGATAAAATGAAATAGAAATAAGATTAAAAACAATTAAAATAAAAGATAAAATAAGATAAAATAAGATAAAAACAAATAAAATAAAAGATAAAATAAGATTAAAACAAATAAAATAAATAGAATAAAATAAATAAAGTGCACTGCTCACACAAGATGCAACACGCTACATGGTGTCAAAAGCCAGAGAGAAGAGGTGGGTTTTAAGAAGAGATTTAAAATGTGACAGTGAGGAGGCCTGTCTAATGTGCAGCGGCAATCCATTCCACAGTTTTGGAGCTGCAACGGCAAACGCTCGTTCACCTCTGAGCTTAAGCCTAGCTTTAGGTACTATCAGGAGCAGCTGGTCAGCTGACCTGAGAGAGCGGCTGGGAGTGTAGGGGTGCAGCAGCTCAGAGAGGTAAGGTGGGGCAAGGCCATTCAAGGCTTTAAAAGCAAATAAAAGAATTTTAAAATGTATCCTAAAATGGACAGGCAGCCAGTGGAGTGAAGCTAAAACAGGTGAAATGTGCTCATACTTGTTTGTGCTAGTTAAAAGATGTGCAGCAGCATTTTGCACCAGCTGAAAACGGGAAATGGTGCGAGTTCCTTTTTTTTTTTTTTGTTTTTTGTTTTTTTTTCTCTTACAAACTTATTTTATATAAAGATTTATTTAATCAGTATCAGGAGAGAAAGTCACATCACGGCACTTCTAATGTCCTCTCCTATGTCCATCTATATCTCTTTCTTTTTTGGTACTTTATGTGAATAATTTTCTGAGCCCTGAATTCTCAAACTATCTGGTAACTCACAGGGAAAAAAGTAAATATTTGACTGAAAAAAAAAACAACAACAGAATTTTGTGCACTGGTGAGCAGTGTTAAAAATAGCAAATGCAAAACTGGAGACACAGGTAATCGTGTGACTGTGCATAAATCTTGCAGCCCTTTAAGGCAAACGATATGGAAATCAGGGAGGCCAGAGGAGAGGAGAGGGGAGTGGGAGACTGAGCAGAAGTAGATACAAATAATAGATGGAAATACACACTTTTAAAATATTAAGAAAGTGGTGGGGGAGGGACATAGCAACGCTACTGTATAAGAAAACAACACAAACACATGTAGCCACACATGTGCTCTGTGAGAAACTGAAAGGAGAAGCCGTGGGTAGGAGGGGAGGAATGAAAATTGGTTCATGTTTACCTTTGTTTTCCAGCGCAGGGATATCTCCGTCTCTGTAGCACAGAGGAGATAACATTCAGACAACTATAAATCACAATGCGGAGTCATGTGGGGGATGTCTGCAATGTGTGATGAAATTTATGGAAGAATTTAGCAGTTGAAAGTGATGGCTCTTAAAATCGTGCAGCTGTAGGCTCTTGTAGTAGACAACTTCTGCTTTTGAATGAATGAGAAAAACAGGAAATGTGAACAAGCTGTCTGCATCTCACTTTCTCAAACTTATGACACCAGTCCATCCTGTCAAATGATAGATTCACCTTCCCATCAAAACTCACACTCTGATCCACTTTCTGAGCAGTGTTGATGATGCAGGAAAACCAGCCATGGAAAGATACTGGCTAGGTACTTTTGCCATTTTCACAAAACTGGTCCCAGTCGTGTAAACACTTGTGCTGCTTCCATAAGTCAGCGTCAGGCATGGCGATAAGGCTGGACAACGATTCAGTTGTGAGTAATTAGAAGTTTTGTTTTACACATGAAAAGGTTTGTCAAATGTAAAGCACGACAGAGGAACACACTGAATTGTATCAAACATCAATGTGATCATTTTTTCATATCATTTTGCAAATATCTGCCATGTGACATCAGTGTCAAAGAATTTCATTTTTTTATTGTGATATTAATTTTAATGACGTCGCCCAGCCCTGCACAGCAGAAATCAATAGCAGTTCTTCCTGACTATTCAGCTCTCTGAATCTTTTGATATCTGCTTGACTCATCCAGGAATGTAGTTTATCAAACAATGAGCCAAGTCCAAGTGCAATAGTTTAGATGTGTCTGAGCCGAGGACTGGAGCAACCTGTTGACGCAGTCTGAGCTTGGACGAGATACAACACGCCTGACATCCGTCAGGGAAACCCACAACGTAGAGCCAACCCCACAAGAAGAACCAGTTCACCACCAGCAGGAGTGAAAAATTAGGTCACATCTCACCTTGTGTCTTTTCCTGTTTCTCTCCCTCAATTGTTATTATGCAGAACTGACTGATCAAAAGCAAAATGATGCATCAGGTAATTAGGATTATGAAACCTGTCCAAAGAGCAGTCTTTTATTTGGTGCCTGTTAATCATGATAAGGCACTGTGGTTTCTTTTGTTTTCAAACATCTGTTCAGGAAACAGTGTTTTCTTCTCCTCACGGTCAATTCGTTCACGGCTCACAAGAAGAACCAGTTCACCACCAGCAGGCATGAAAAATTAATTCTCATCTCACCTTCTGTCTTTTCCTGTTTCTCTCCCTCAATTGTTATTATGCAGAACTGGCTGATCAAAAGCAAAACGATGCATCAGGAAATTAGGATTATTAAACCTGTCCAAAGAGCAGTCTTTTATTTGGCGTCTGTTAATCATGATAAGGCACTGTGGTTTCCTTTGTTTTCAAACATCTGTTCAGGAAATAGTGTTTTCTTCTACTCAAGGTCAATTCGTTCACAGCTCTGCCTCAGTCACACTACAACACATGGCCCATTAGTTGCCATGGTAGTCATCTTATCCTTTAAACAAAATTTGCTTTTTCATTACTCTAATGTTTTCAGACAATGAATAAACTCCCTGCATGAGTTCTCACAACTTTCTCTGCTCTAACTTGTTTCTATTTTCCGCCTGTGAAAACACAGTAGCAGAATCTTCTGTGAGGGTCTCACATTGTCTCTGGTTCAAAGATAAAGGCCACAACATTTACATGCTTTCTACAACCTCCCATAAACACCATGCAGAGAGGGGACATCTGTGGTTAGATAAACAACTGTCAGTTAGTCTGCATCTACTACACAGGCAAAAAAAAAAAAAAAAAAACTGTTGACCTTTGATACCTCTACTTATTAATATTATATCTGACTGATTTCAAAACGATGATCACACTGGGTCACAATATACCTTTATTCAAATCGTGACCTAATAAGCAAATGATGTCCTGCTAGTGCCACTGCTTCTCAAATAAAGTTATCTAACTACTTACGTGTCCCACAAGACCATTAACTTCTGACTTCACTGAACATTTTCATAGGTTGTAGAACAATGTTTGCAAATGCCTGGGTTGTATTGTACAATCAGGGACTTTTCCAGCTTTCATTGCTAATGTTACCCAGGCAACAACACAATACAATGAGATATCACTGTCACCTCACCTGTCTGTGGTCACAATACAACAGAGAATACATATTGTGTATCTATTGAGAAGATTAGTATGAAACATATGGAGATTTTCCTCTGATTTTAAAGATATTTTAAATAGGACTGCATGTTGGCAAAGTGTTTTCATAGCATTGATATTATGAATGAAAAACTGAAGGCATACATGAAAGTTATACATGCATGTAGCCCAGTGTATGATGAGGTTAACACATATGGTGACTGTTAATGCGTCTTTATATGGATTTTTGTTTATCAACCTACATTTTGATGTGATCTAGCCCGCTGCTCACTTACAACCGTGTCTCCTACATGATGATACATTGTCGGTGAGTCATCACACTGTAACAACACAGAAGCGTGCAGCGCGGAGAGGCACAAACAAAGCGATCATAACTCCTTTTGTTTAAATGCTATCTAGCTGCAATCTACGTCATGTTAGAACCAGGAAGCAATCATCGATTTGTTCATTTTTCTTAAAATGCACAAACACGCGAGCCCTTAACCGACTGCAACAGAGGACACCACTTCCTGTGTTGTCGCAAAGGGGTTTTAGCGCCTCATGCCTACTGTAGGCATCGTGTTGTCCAGTGTGCGCGCAAAAACACAAACACTGACATAAATCCAGAGGTCATCACTTTTCTCTGCATCATAGTGACATAACAAAAAGTCTTACCCGTCCTCCAGCTGACAAGCCGCGCCACAGCTCGCCATCTCTGCCACCATCCTCCCTCCTGTGTAATCAGACCCCGTTATACTCTGTTTTGGCACAGCGTGCGGCGGCTGCGCGTGAAAGCACCTGGAAGGTGATATGGTCCTATCATTGACTGTCGGTGTCGCTTTAGAGCGCTAAACAGTAATTGGCGCAGTAATGGTCATTGGAGCCCTCGTGGCTAAACAACAACTCCTTCACATCAATTGTCCCCTTGGACGCAGCATCCCTTCGTCAGCACAACAAAACATTTGGATTTGACATAAGAACCGTTCATTGCTTCCAAAAGTCAAAAAGAAAAACAGCCAGCGAGGCCTTTTTTGCAGCGGAGATGTGGATGTATTGTTTCCTCTCACAAATATTGTGCTTGTGTGCAAGCAGCAAATCAGATCGCAGATCTTAACATTACGGCGTTCAATGCTGCGCGTTCCTTTGCACAAGGCGTATTTTTCAGGATCAGCGGCGCTGCGCCGCAACTGCGCAGCACATGAAAGCACACCAATGAGCACGTGGGCGGGGTGTAGCATCCCGCCTTAACATGGGCTGTATTCTGTATTCAGTCATGTCGAAGATTTACACTGGGACTTTTCAGTGTCTTTTTTTAAAAACAGGGATATCAAGAATACTACAGTAGGAAGTCAGTGATAAGGAGATGTTTGCTGTTATATATTATACAAAGCATGGTGCTTGTTTGGAGAAATAATAGGAGAAAAAGTTTAAACAATTAACATTTTATATTTTATACATACAGGTTTACATAGGCTAAAGTATGTGATATGTTCTCCATTTTGTATTACTAGGTTACATGCAGTCAAAGGTTTGTCATAAAACTAACAATTTAAATAAAGTATAGAGGAAAAGGGAGTTGATGAATAGCAAGCAAAAAGGGTATTTTTGTTTACTCAGCTTTCAAAATAAGATATCCGCATTAACCTGAGAGATTTTTGTTAGCTGCACATTTTTCTCCCACACAGAAAAGGAGCTGGCAGCACTCCACAGTGCAAGTAGGCCACTTTGAGCGGGAAAACATGTACATCAGATTAGCAGGCTGCATTATAGAAAGGTACCACCAGATGTCACATCAGACAACAAAAACAACTCAACAGCAAAACCATGCCTCTGCAAAACATCCTTTCACTGGAGACACGTTCAGACTAGATTCATGTGTTTGACATGAGGACTGATCAGAGTGTCAATCGCATAGTTAAAATGAAATGTTTAAGGAATCAAAGCAAACCAGTATCTGTCTGTAGCATAAGCTCACTGAGAAAGGGAGACGAGGAAGGGAGGGAGAGCTCTCTGTGAGTGTCTGAGATGTCCAGTGGGAGGAATGAGTGAAGGATCAAGGGCTTTCCTATTGATCTTCCACTCATTGATCTGCTCCCTTTCTCCACTCTCCATCCACCTGTCCAACTTTCAGAGAGAGAGAGAGAGAGAGAGAGAGAGAGAGAGAGAGATGCCGCAGACTAACAGGGACATTATCCAAGTCTCAAAGTCTAAAGGGAGAGATCAGCTCCTCTGTGCAAGAAGACACAGCACAACATAAGACTCTGTGGCGAGATGATATCCCCAATACTTCAGGAAATGAGAGGAGATAAAGCGAGAGCAGCAGAGGAGAGGAAAGGGAGAAGAAGACAAGGAAGGACAAGAGGAGAAGAGAGGAGAAGGTGGAAGGCAGGAGAGAAAATGAGAGAAAAGGGGACATGAAAAAGGAGAAGAAGAGAAGGGAAAGAGTCACTCAAGTCACTTAAAATATGAAATTATCAGAGCTGGAGAATCTTTAAACATGGACTCAATTCGGGCTTGAGTTGTAAAAATGAGGAATTGAGACTGTTTAGATTCACCTGTCTCTAGACTTGACTGTGGACTTGACCTCAGATCAATAAATGTTTAACAAGACTAAGAGTTTCAGCTACAGCAGCTTTGTGGTGCTTCGGCACAGCGGTGCTTTAAGCTAAATGCTAACACATCTTAGTTTTCCATATTGGGCAAATTAAAATTTTGACCTAATGATGGAACTAGAAGAAAAGTTATGCCAGTTCTCAACAAAACGTTATGGTAATTAATCTAACAGTTGTTAAGACACTTTACATCAACGTCATGACAGCACTAGAGGAGCAGTCAAGAGTTCATCAAAGTCCATCCTCTGAGGACCATGAATGTTTGTACCAACTTTATGGCAGTCCATCTAGTAGATATACAGTATATATATGTATATGTATATATATATATATATATATATATATACTGTATATGACATATTTCACTAAATAAGAAAAAACTTCAGCTTAGTGGTGGCACTAAAGGAAAAGTCAGAGGATCACCAAAGTCACCAGGATTCATTAGCTGGGGAAAATTTCATCTGAATCCATCAAGTTGTTGAGATATTTCAGTTTGGACAAAAAAGTGGATTGACCAACTATCCAACAAGTGACGGACAAACATTGTTACCTACAGAGCAGTGATGTTGTTAGCATCACTGAAAATGTCGAGCTGCTGTTTCACTGACGTAGAAATGCTTTGATTCACTGTATCCAACTTTTTTAAAAAATCAATTGTTGTGATTTTGGCTGTTGTACTGCTGCAAATAGCATCCTAACCATTAAAAGGAAAGACTTGCATTTTGACTTCCAGGTCTCCCATCAGCATCTTCAGGCTTGACTTGGACTCAATTCAAAATACTTAAAAACCACCCTGGAAATGATACATATCTCCCCTGTGTTATAATCATAAGAAAGATTCATTGAGATATTTTTAAAGGTCTTTATCAAAAGGAAACTGACTTTGCCTCTGCTGTGGCTCCGTTAAAAGTCCTTCACAAATCGACAAACCTGTTTGGAAACGATGATGTCACACACCCTAGAGGGTTAATATGAGCCCTCATTGTGCAGACTCATTATCCACCACATACACACACACTTAAAATATCCCACACACACACACACACACACACACACACACACACACACACACACACACACACACACACCACCACCACATAGGGAGGAAGAAAACCCATACCTCTCTGCTCAAACATTCCCATTATAACATACATGTATTCTCTCTCTCTCTCACACATACACACACATACACACATACAGATGCACAAAAGGTGTCCTCTTACTCTGGAGATGAGGAACGCCATATCCTTTCAATTTCAATGGGCCATTTTACCATCCGGGCTGAGTTATCACTGGAAAGATCCATCCTAACAAAAGAGCCATGCCTGCTGCAGCCCTGCATAAAGACGCTGGAGAGAGGACAAGGACAAAAGGACAAAGGACAAAGAGCAACACCTTTGCATAGAGAAAATGGGAGAGAGGCTCTGGAGATCGTCCAGCTATGAGGGATTTCGGTGGCAACCTCATTCAATCCTATGCAACAGTATAATGTGTAATGCATAGGCCTGAGCTCTGAAAAAAAAAAATCTTTCCTGTACAGTCAATATGATGACCTTACTTCATGAAAGCACAAAAACACAAAAGCAGAGTGGCGTTGATCTTCTCAGATAGAGGGTTTTGGATCAACAAGGGAAAAAAGTTTTGCTAAGTGTGATTTGATTTAATAGCTGACAACTCCTGTGGATTCAAACATTGTGACTTCACTCATTACCGCACACCCCCGTTCCCTTTGATTTCATTCTCAATATCTGAGGCCTGTATTTGTTTGTTCTTTATCTTTGTTCATTTTGTTGTTTTTCAGCATTCACATCATGGGTTAAGATGTTTTATGACTCCTTTGGTTCCTTGGGGTTTTTTTTTTTTCATCTCACTCACACTGTTCACTGTTTTCAGTGCATTGTGATCTAAATGAGAAAACATTAATAAAGTTTTTAATAATCACAGTCTGGACCACAGTGGTAGGCCGGTTGAGCAACTTGACATTATCCATCCCTAGAGTGCTGCCTGCAATGCAAAGTTTGACCATTTAAACCTCAATGTTCCTAATATTCACTTATTGTCTTGCTTATCTTGCTGCACCACTGTATTGAGTGAGAAAATGTACCTCATTTATATATATGCAATATTTGATATTTTTGGAATCTTCAGTCTAAAGTAAAGCTTTAAGGGTTTGAGCAATATCTGTTTGCACAGGATAAGTTGGTAATGACGGACCTACCAAAGTCAAAGAGGTAAAGTCATACAATACAGTGGTTAAATTACGTATGTTTAGAGATTGTGGAATGGGTTCTTTGCCACAGATTTCAGATTTCAGTTTGGTATTGTGTGTAAACTGTGTGTTTTCTGAGATGTTAGGCACATCTGTCCTTGATGTTGTGAGTGTTTGGATTTGACACCTACACAGTCTTACTAAGAAGGTCTTGGGACTCTTTCATTGTTCCCTCTTTCACCAGAGGGGACTGGCCTTAATTGCTGTGCATTTTTTACATGTTAACAGATTTCCTGTCTCTGGACATCCATAAAACGGGATAGTGGGATGTAACACAGGGATGGAGGCCATGATTTAGGCGACATAGGGGAAAAAAAAAAAGTTAGTGTCTGCACAGTCCCTGGGAAATTTGGATGCAAGTCCTTGAGTTGACTACCCCTCTGTGGCCCTCTCCTCACATTAGTTTACACCCTCATATCTCTTACACAAACCCTCTACTTATGGCTCTATATTATGCTGTATAATGAGTGTTGTGTCATGGCCTCTTTCTCTTTCCCGCTTTCTCTCTGTTTTGTTGATTCCTTATTTCAGAGCCCTCAGGAAACTCTGTGCATTCATGGCCCACAGAGGGACCAGCCTTGGGATGTAATGTGGGCGTTTGGTAGGAGGGACGCAACTGAAGGCCATAGTCTAGTCACCTTCTGAGACGCAGACACCCCAACCCCCCTCTCCTTTTCGAGTGACTCAGCGGAGTAGTGCGGAGGCAGGGGGTCAAAAATCCCCTGCCCTCCGCCTCCACTCAAAACATGTGGGAATGGGAAAACTTCATCCTATATTTAACCTCCAGGTGTCTGTCTGGTGTGAGTGTATATGTGTGAGAGACCCAGGAACTGACTCATCTGCAGCTGGGTGTTGGTAGACGGGTTATCTAATAGGGAAAAATGAAGTTGCCCTTGTTATTTGGGGTGGTTGGGGGCTTTTAGCAGTCTAGGAAAAGCTGTGTCTACCCCCTAATGCTACACAGTCACCTCGCTCCAATGAAAACTTTCTGCATTAAATCTGTCTGAGGTTAAGTGTGTGTCAATTAGATCTGTGTGAAATGCACACAATTAAAAATTGAGAAAAGAGGCAAGACAATGAAAAGTGTCAGTTGACTGCCATCGTTCTACTCTCTCAGCTAAATAATAACACACAGTTTAATACAACAGAAAAAACAGATCCCCCTTTTGAAGAATACAGTATCAGTTCTAAATTAACACTTAATTAATACATAATTTCTTAAGGAGAGAGTAGTGTCCTGTGATGGTAATGTCTGTGGCGGAGTGGAAGGGCAGTATTTCCAAAAGGTTAAGAGACAGTGGTTGATATATATCTACATAAATCTTTTCTGGCAACATGATGTTTCCATTTGAACAGAAAGCAACGATGCTGAGTCAAATCACTTAGTCCTATTATCCATCAAACCTGTCTAAATGATAGCAGTGTATTATGGCCTAACATCATCGTACGGGCAACCGTATACAGTTATTCACCATAAAATCAAAAAGCCCAGCTCAGCACAAACCTCCCAACTCATCAGATTTTATTAAGAGCACTGAGAGTGTTTCCCCTGAGACAGAAACGGGATTTTACCCTTCTCTCTGCAGTTGAGATTTTTTTGATTTTTTTGGAGGGGGCCTTCAAGAGCAGTTTTTAAGTCTTTCTGCTCAAAGGAAGTCTGGATTCTGATTCATCTCCGAGCCAAAAACTACACAATGCTGGGAGAACAAGCCACTTGAAGGTAACAGGCGCACACTTTCGTTCAAACATATTTGCTAGAAGTGACCACATCCACACGCTTGTTCAGTAGAGTTCTGAGGAGAAGCACAACATTTACACTGCGCAGTGTTTTAAATGAAGTCAGTCCCATGACCTGTGTCACATGTCGTCCCTTCTCGCTCCCATTTGTCAAGTCCCACTCTACCACATTTTGTCCATGGAATGCATAAATGGGAAAAAATGCTTGAAACAAAGACACCCACACAAACAGACTAAAAGATAAATATAGTTTCCCCATACTCTCAACACACACACACACACACACACACACACAATCCCGTACACATAAAGACCTCTGAGCCAGCAGAGCGATAAGATTAGAGGAAGTACGTGGGTGTGAAATAGCTGTGGTGTGGGACTTTCTGGATTCACACAATCTACACTGACTGCAGGCCCTGCTTTTTATTAGAGTTCAAGCTGATGGGAATACACAGGCGCTGATGACACCCACACACGTATTCTGCAATTCTGGGTCTAAAACTGCACAGACGCAGTATTTACACACGGATTAAACAAGCACTCATCCTAAACAGTCTGCAAATTCAGACATAACCATTTGTACTCATGCTTACACACCAGGACATTCTTCACGTAATGTACGTTTGGAGACTAAACACTGCTGTGATACTATCAGCTTGATTATAAGTCACAACAATATATCACATCATGTAAAGATCAGTTTCCTTAAATACAGCAAGCAAAGAAGCTAGAGAGGCTGAGGTTGGTCTCGAGGCAGTAACCCTGAGGTTGTGACTTCTGCTCTGGTGCAAACAAAGCCAAACCCAGGACCATCACTGGGTCCATTAACAAAGCCCATGGCCTGACAAGGCTTTCTTTGTTTCATAATTAATGCAAACGTAATAACCGTGACATTGACCATTGGGCGGTCCGTACATCAGCGTCTCTGACAGATGAAAATGAACGCTGCCATTCATCATTACACAGGGCTAATGGACCCCATAAGACTGAATTATTAAGCACAACACAAGAGACCTTTGTGCCAGATTAATGGAAGCATACAGCACACCACATTTATTACAGTTATGTACTCCAGTCAGTGTGTTATCACTTTAATTGTCTGCCATACAGGAGGCTACAGCTTCAAATTATTGGGTTAAGTGAGCAAAGCTGCCTTTGTGTTGCTGGTGTTAACAAATTTGTTGTGTGTAAACTTCTCACTGTGCTATCTCAATCCTCTCTCTCATTCTGTCTGCAAGTATCTAGGTTTCTGCCTCGGCACATCAAAGACTCACAAATGTCATCACATCTGATAGAGCACAGACACATCACTTTCTGTAAAGATGCTATGCATTATAAATAGAAAAAAAACCACTTGTCCTGTTTTGTTTGTTTCAGAATGTAATTGGTCTCCAGTTAGTTTGATGTGCTTTCTGAAAGCTGCTCCTAGATGGACGGAGAACAAGACAGAGCGGGGCTAAGAGAGGTAAAGAGAGGTAAAGAGAGAATTTATTCAATCAATCTTACTCACAGAAGAACAGCACTTTGTGGTGTATTTCAGGGAAAGAGGGAAAAGAGGCAGGATGTGGTGGGTTAGAAACAGACTTGAGGAGGAGAAATAGTCAGAGATAGAAGATAAACAAGTAAAGGATTATTTTTCAATATATTGTCATTAAATCCTTCTGATCAGTGAGGAAAGCATTACTAAATATTATGTAGTTTTAATTTTGCTCATGATGAATAACGTTATTTATTATATTATTTCTTATCTTATCATAATAATTACTCACATGGGTGTAATTAAAAAGCCAAGTGGTCTCAAATTTCCCTCTACACCATGGAGATTGGAGTCATTTTTGACTTTCCAGGCACTGCTGAGAGTGAAAGCTGTGATCAGAAATAGCAGCTGTTCCCTATACATGTCAATAAAAGCCAACCAAGTAGCAGAATAGCAAGTTGTGCTGGGAAAGCCCTCAAAACAATGGACTGAAAAAAAGGTTTCTGAACTCAGCTCTCAGAACCAAGGTCCACAGGCTATTGATTGTGTATTTGTTTATTTGGTTAGAAGGGTGCCCTGCGATCACGTTTCCCTAATCGAGGCAGATAACAGAAAGAAATACGATGCTGCATAAATTAGGCTGCATGATGCTACCCTTCTACTGAATTTCACATCATAATGCCCCAGTAATTAGATTTGGTGTATTGTGCATTAGGCCTTGTTTAGGAAAGAAAGAAATACAGACTGGCTATTAGTGACAAAGGGTAACATGACGACGACGGGGGGGTGGAACGTTCCTGTAATTTAAAAGGATTCGCCACATGATTTAAACCATGAAGACTTGACAAAGACTGTCAAGACTGTATCTCATCACTATCGTGCCCTTTATCTAAAATATTGTAAGTCTTCACTGCTCATAAATCTTTTTCACAGGGGGAGAGAAGTCATAATCCTTTCAGATCCACTACAGACATGCGGCTTTGAGAAGTGACCTTGATCAATCTAAACAACCATTGCAGAAAATGAAAATGAAAATGATGCAGAAAATGAATCACTTATTTGTTGCATTACAACAAATGATGCAGACTGGTTTAATTATATTAGTTAGTATTCAGTACTTGTAAAGCAGCTTACTGAGCTGTCTGTCATTCTTGGATGTCATCCAAAGCAACATCTATAGTGTAAATTAAGACGGTGGGCGAGGAGACTATCATTTAAACTGGAGAATTAGTTTTATGGTTATGTTCTTCAGTGCTGGTTCTCTAGGACGTCGCTGGACTAATGTGAATTCAGACACTCTTCTAATGGGACCCATTACAACCGACACTGCGAGAACTATTCATTTTTTATGAGAAGGGTAGATCTATTGGCGCCTTGTATCAGGGGCATTCACTGCAGGATTCAGTGATTGTGTAAGTTTAAGGAATGGTTTGTCCTTTTGGGGATGATAGATCTTGAAGTGGGGTCTGGGGACTTCCAGGGATCTTTTAAAGGGTTTCCAGATCCCCAGTAGCAGGCTGGAACTGAAAGTACTGTACTTAAATACAACTTTGAGGTACTTGAACTTGGCTATTTTCATTTTGTGGAATTTTTACCTTTTACTAAGCGGCATTTATGTGACAGTTTTAGTTGTTAGACTTCTTTACAGATTAAGTTGTTACACATTACACATCATCTTAAAAATATGAGGCATGCTGTTGCAGATTTATCTACCAACCTGCACACAAACTAGTGACCTAGTTATTTAGCTCCACCACTACTAACTACAACAGAAAAATGCTACTTACACATTAATGCAACAGCAATTATAATCTAATACACATTTTTTAACACTCACAGGGACTATTTTCTTGCACTATGAGTACTTGTATTTCTGATAGGTAAAGCATTTTGGTAAAAACACTTGCCTACTTTCACTTAAGTTACATTTCTAATGCTAGATTATCTACATTTATACCTATATTGTAGTATTGCTACTTTTATATAAGTGAAGTACAACTATATTTCCTCCACTACTGCAGAATGAGGACTAGTTTATCTTATCAGATCACAGTATATGAATTTCTTACTCTCTCTATGTGGTTCTCACCCCTCCACGTACCTGTACGTGACTCTCTACTGAATCTCACAGCATAAGTGAGGGGGCTCGGCAGCAAACTTTGCAATCATCTGAGAGGAGGTTGTTGATATTATATAGTTAGTTGGGGGTCACAAGCCACTTGGGCAGGACAGTGCAGGGCAGAATGAACGTGACAATGTCAACTAATGGGGACCATATATGGGTTGCACTGCTATAAGGACAAGCTAGGAAACTGATAAAAAATTCTTCACGTAATAATGATGTAAGATTATTCATGATTCTCATCATTGCTCCCTCCAGACATTGATGCTGCTCCACTCTCCCCACTATCGCCCATACACAGCAGACAGGTCGTCCTCAACTGAGGGGCACCTGCTGTCCCGCTCTGCGCCGCAGTGGCTGTGAGAGCACGATAACGTGCACAGCTGGAAGGAAAGGCAGACCTGTAACACATTATATACTTCAATATTACAACATCACGCGCACGGGAGACAGCAACGCGCATTATTTTCAATCCCGGGAAATCCAGACATGATGCCCAGTCTGCCGGGCGGTGGCAGGACAACGTGCGGGACAACTGGCACCCTTTTGTCGGCATGTCTGGTTTCCGCTTGTCAAGCCCTCCGGAGCTGCGGGGAGGTCCAGTGCGGCGATGGACAGCAGTGCTGTCCGCCCATCGTCACCGGGAACGGCAGTACAAGCTCCACGGTGCGCTGCTGCAAACTGCCCATCCACATTTTCTTCGACAACGTAGGCTGGTTTACGCGGAAGCTGTCGGGCATCCTCATCCTGTTACTGCTGTTTGCCATGGGCTACTTCATCCAGCGGATCATCTGCCCGCGGCCCCGCCGACACCCGCACCACGACCGCAGCGAGGAGCCCTCCCTCTTTCACGGGCACGCATCGGCGTCCCAGGACTCCCTGCTGGACCGGTACCCAGAGTACAGCCTCGGGGACTTCACCTCTCCGAACCTGCCAGCCTACGACGAGGTCAAATATTTACCCACGTATGAGGAAAGCATGCAGGAGATGCACAGAGACCGATCTGATGATAACTTGCTGTCGGAAATTGAGACGGGCGGTCAGGGAAGAGTGAGAGCAGCAGGACCGAGGGCTGGAGACCAGAGGCGGGATGTCCTGGAGGTGTCAGGACCGCAACACAGCCCAAGGACATCTCGAAACTCTGTCTGACGGAAAACAGACTGGGCAAAGCTACAGAGACAATATAGTATTCCTATTTTAATATCATCAGGGTAATTATTTTGCAGAGGAACAAACTCAAGTGCAATTATAATCCTGAATGTTAAGAATAAAGCAGGAGGCTGAGAATATGTACGTGTTTTGTAAGATTATAGGGGATTACTCGCCTTTTGTATGCAAATAACCGCTTGGGTTAAGTGAAGGAGATTATAAAGTAAGCGAAGGCGGCTGAAATTGGCGCTCTTTGTGTTGGGGATAGCTAATTTGGCTCCGGTACAATCGCATTAAGTTTTACTTCAGAACCTCAATTTTAAGTGGCACCGTGAAACAGTTTTTCTTCTGTCAAAATCTCGTCCTTTCTTACTCATAATGCTAAATATTCTGCTGGACCTGAAAGACCTCCTGTTCTTTTTTCTTTTTTTTGTTCTTCCTTAATGAATTTGCATCCAAAAGGAAGAATATTTAGATTTCTTTTTATCAGTAACCTGAAATGTGGGCTGAAAGTGGGAGTGAAGGGATGAATATCAATTTTAATACTTTCTGAGGCACACATTTTTATCAGCCAACTTTAGAGACAGTTAATTTATGCATTATCAGCATGAAAGCAATATTCTCATGCACATGCACATACACACACTGGGAGCTGACAGATGAGCATTTTATCAGTGAGCCATGTCTGATATGTCTACTGCAAAAGCTGAAGCCACAGCAGATGCCTGCAATTTAGAAAAAAAAGAAAACGCTCTGATCCTGGGAGCCTTGCTGCCTGAGGCTACATGTATCAGTGTCTCCCAGGTTCTGAATTCTGGAAAAACAATGGCAGAGATTACAGCTGGCATACTGATATGGTGTAAGCTGCCAAGAAACAAAGTTGTATTTTGATGATACCATGTCAGACGAGATCACAACTGCTGCCCCAAGCATAACTAACGCAGTACAGCTCAGACCAAGCAAAGGAAAAGACAAAGGGACATCTAACAGGAAACAAGGGTGAGACAGAGACAGAGGCAGTCATTTGTTTGTCATGGGAGAGTGGCTTGAGGATGCAGACTGAAAATATGTTCAGATCTACTTCTATGTTGACCATAAGTGTGTAACTAAGATGAATCTTTTTTTGCTGCTATAAATCGAAAACCAGACTTACACTGAACACACCTCATTACATAAGACCTGTTTACTTGGATTAAAGCATATACAGTATATTTGCCATTAAATGTCCATTAAAAAGTCTCAATATAATGTTGAAAAGTTTGTCAGTAATGTCTAAAATGTCATAAGACATTACTTTAATTTGGCAGTAACTGGGGTGTGTGGTAAACAGTCACACCATATCCTCTCTCCAGCCAGAAATGCTGGCACGAGAATCTCCTTTAGTGATGCAAGTAACAGTTACTGTCATTACTGAATAACATGGTAGTTATCATCACAATTCACTGACTAATCCTTTGGACTATAAAAAAAAACCATAGAATAGTGAAAAATGTCCATAATAGATTCCCAGAGCCAAAGATGACGTCTTCAAAGTGATTTTGTCTGACCTAGTGTTCAAAACATTAGAGAGGATGGATCAAGTGATTTTTTTGGCAATTTCTGACTCAAACGATTAATTGATTATCAAAACAGTTGCAAACAAAACAATTTATGTAACTGCTGTGAATGGGAAATGTAGTTAGTGTTTATTATTATTCTTTAATGGTGCATAAGCAGGTACATAGCACTCAGTGACCCTCACCTCATTAAAATCTACCAAACTGATTTATCAGAGAAGCTCCAGGGTGGTTATCTGACATCAGAAAGACCTAAGCATACTCATTATGACAATATAATACCAGGAAGTATATCAAAGCATTCTTATTCACCACAATAAATACAACTTCCATTTCTGTTAAATGTTTAGCTATTAAAATATAGAAGAAGCTGTTGCCAAAGCATCTGTATCCACAAAACTAGACTTTACAATTACAGACCTCAAGCTCCTCTAATGCTCCTGACACTAAAAGTCTGAGTGTGACTGTGGTGACTTGTGCAATCCAATACTGTCAGATCATGAGAGCCAATAGTCAACACTGATGGCTTTCCTTTCCAGAGGGAAATTTGCGGGTGGGTGGAGTTTCCACTTAAAAGCATTAAATCCATGCTGAAACCCTACTGATGGGTAGATGAGGTGGAGTATGTGACCCTTAGATGCATGAAGCCATGTATGAGAACTACTCAATCCATTAGAGGTGTGAATGTTGCATTTCACTCTCTCCTCAATAGTCATTGTAGTTCATTGTGAACGAGCTCCCATATGCATGCTGCAACAGTGAGTTTGAGAGCAAAGGGCAAAACCAGTCTGCTACATTTCCCAGCATTAAACTTTAATCACATAAAGCTGGGACATTCCCTGGCAGGGAAGAGGACACTGATATAGTTTTTTTTTTCTTTTCCTCAAATGCACATATTACAAATTTAAACATACTGTATGTGCACAAACATATACAGTCACAGACTGAAGAAAGCACACATGTACAAAGATAAACAAAGGATAAATACACAGTACACACACACACAAACACGCACACACACACACACACACACACACACACACACACACACACACACACACACACACACAAAATGGATTTGGTGTAAGCAACACTAGAATGTGCGTCAACTGTACAGTTATATTGCTCACTGGACCAAAGAACAGATTGACTATAAAGGTCAAATCAATGAACATTATCCTACTCATAAGTTCTAGATTACATCTGGGAATTGTATTTTTGGTGGAGCTGCATTGTTTGGCCATCAATTTAATACATGAGAACTTGCAAGTCATTGGATATGTGTATACAACCCTGTGGTTTAATAAAAGTAGTGTCTATTTGGTATTTAGTAGTTTAAAAAAATATGAAATATCTACAGTGTGTTTATTGTTCATTTACCACTGAGAGCCACAAGTCTGAAGATTGGCAGTCTAAACGTAACTTTTCTCTTTTTAATTTACAGATGAGGTATAATGAGCAAACTATCAAATGAATTATTTTTCATTACCAATCTTCAGAAAATCCTAGTCACATTATTTAAGATTGGGTTAGTAAACATTGTAAAGTTTAAGACACAACACAAATTTATTTCAATCCTCATGTTCAATGTGTGTGGCTACTCTCGACGGTAATGCACGTGAAACCTGACTCCTCGCTGATAAGTCTTTTCATAGATGAATGGTGTTTGGTCTGGATGAGTATGGTTTATCACGCAGTGAGTAGGCTTAGAAAGAGAGTGGATGGAGGGAGTAAAATAAGAAAAAGACAGTGAGTCAGAGAGAGACTTAGGCTAAAAGTGGCTAAAAGTGCAGGGAGCCCAGGAAAAAAAAGCAACAGCAAGAGAGAATGAACCCATTGATACATTTTCCTACATCTACCGTTTTCACGATGTTTCACCATCTGTGGCCACTCACGGTTTCAGGGATTATGCTGATCACTTTCTACCGCATCTGTCCACATCATCGTGATATGGTCTAGCAGTTGTTTTTTGGAGAGCCATGAGACATCCCTCCTGGGCCACTAGAGGAGATGGATAGGCTATAATGGTCCGCTGATGTACTGGCCTTCTGCCAACCAGGGGGTGGAGCTGCATGGCAAGCAGTTGGTTTCACACCTCAGCAGAAAAGGAAATATAAGAATAACTCAAAGAGAAGCACACACTGGACTGTATTGGACTGTAAAGCGCGCATGCACCCAGAAATACCTTTTGGGTCGATGTGCAAAGCTGAAAAAAACATTCATTTTCTATCATCTTTGTATAAAACCAGTGAAGCATCAAGACATTCAAGGAATATGAAAAAATAGAGAAAGCAATGTAAAAGAGCATATTTTTTCTGAATATATGCAGTATTTCCATTTGTTTTATTAACTGAAATTCTTTGTAGTGTTTACAGAGGGAAGGATTTTGATAATATAAACTTTAAAAATGTCTATCCATATAAAAACACAAAGTCAAACATCAGTGACAAAGCAAAGTCATACAGTACATTCATGCATGACTGAACATACCAAGTTAATTTTGACAAATGGAAAAAGATAACACTCAACTCTGAACTTGACAAACTGAAATCACTGAGAAGCTGATATGACAGAAAGGCCATAATGGTGCTGTTGCTGGGAGATACAGATATTCTTATCAAAAGTCAAATCATCCACCCACAGTAACAGAATGCCATCTTCAACATTGTGCAAATGTTTTATATTACACAGAATATGCCAAAAGACTGTGCTGTATGAGTCAAAGCCAAGTGTCATATTCTTCATGGTCTACTAATCTTCACATCTCCAAATGTTGCCTTCATATAAAAACATTTGAAGTTAATATACTTGTGACTAATGGTGGACATTGAACCTCAAGTACAGATTTCTTTTTTTACCCAAAGGCCATGTCTAACCAACTAATATTCACCAAATGTCAAAAAAACATGGGCATTGATTTCTGCAAAGTTGATGTTTTGGAGAAAGTTCTCTAGAACATTAACGTCGAGGGGCCATGCTGCTCCTCACAGAGGCATTAGCAGCTTTCTCTCTCTCTTTTGCCAACTCCATCTCTATCTTCGCCTGGATTTTCTCCCAGTCCACCTCAACCTGGCAGAAAGACACAAAGATGAGATGAAATGAGTTTAGATGAGCTATTATATTTACTTATGATAAGTACGAGACTGACAATGAAAAGCAGTTTAATTAGTCGGATTACATGATAAGGTAGGGATCACGCTAGACGCCTGAAAAGTGTGGCGTGTTTTAATACTTTTCCCCCCTGATCCTGATGACACTGGCATTTTTTGAGGCACAACCACTCCTCATTCAAGCAATCTGTGAGACTAAACATCTCAATTTTTGATTAACCTCCACAGGCTCTTCTGATTGGACAGTAGAGAAAAGGTCGAGGTGATATAGAGTGTCTTAAAAGTTTGACTTTTTTCTACTGGTAGTGTATAGGGAGTGCATAAAAAGTTAATGAGCTGAAACCCATAGAAAGCAGTTTTTAAAAGACATGATCACAGCTCAAATCAATTAATGCAGCGAAGCAGACAGGCTGTCCATACACACCCCTTCAGCGTACTGCAGGAATCTCTTATTGGTCTCCTTCCTGCCAAATTTCTGTAGGAACTTCTCCCTATAGGCCAGCACGGTGTCCACGTGGGTCTTGTGTTTGACTGCCAGCTCCAGTGCCCTGAACACAAGATGACAAGATATAGATACACATCCATCCCCTATGGACAAACAGTCCTCACCTTAACTCTTGCTCAAACCTAAATCATCCCCCAAAATGACTTGTACTGTCCCTCTCCTTCCAGCTGGACCTTCATACACAGAAACACTTGTATCGTACCTCTCCCAGTTGAAAAGGTCAACGTTGACTTGTATGGCCTGGTAGATGAGACCAGCTTGTAACAGAGTGGCCTCAGCCTCCTGGCCCTGACCACTGAACATCAGCATGTGGGCCAAAGATGACTCCTTAGATGGCTGCTCCTTTATAAAGTTGATGTACTGCACCCTAGGTAACTAAAACAAGAGAGTGAGAGGGTAAGAGACAGGGCAGAGACAAAAAAAAAAGATTGTGAATGAGATAAATTATAACTAGTCCCCATGATTAATTCTTTTGTCCGAATCATTGAAGTTTCAGTGAATTCAATTCTTTGTGTTTGTACTTGTGCTGCAAGCCCTGGCTAAAAAAAACTGTGTAAACGACTGAATTGGCCATTAACTTACCTCTCCAATGGCAGCATAGGCCATCTCCGCTGTGGTCAGCTCCCTGTTTGCCATTGCCATACCAGCAAGACATGCCCACAAAGATTGGTCCTATAGAGGAAGGCAGAGGCACCTCTAAATAACAGTATCTCACCATCTGACACAATCACCCGGAGATTAGTTTTTGAACGTTTGAATGTTTTCCTTTTTCACCATATATTCGTTTACATACACAAATATATACCATTTACTAGACATTACTCAACCTCATACTCTCAGTACATCGTAATAGCTAAGAAGCACAGTGTCAGTGGCACAGTCATCGAAAAAATGAAGTGAAGAAAAGTTTGAATTACTTTGCTAGTTTTGCAAGACTTTACATATTATCTAACTTTTCCAAATGTTTTATTTGAAATACAAAACAGTTCTAGTTTGTGGTGATTAAGGATACAGCAAAGCATAGTGGGGATGGCAGATTCAAAGTACCTTGAGGTGTATGTGTGTGTGTGTGTGTGTCCCCATTACATCCTGTCCCTATCCTGGCAGGCCTCATTATAGTCATGCTCCAAGCCATTAAGAAAACACGCATGAAAGACACAGAAACAAACACAAACATAGACATTTGCAGTACACAGTATCTATGAATGTAAACAAATGTGTCACCACTTTATTCCGTGCAGCTGCATTCATTAAAGTGAAGCCTTAACCACCAATTGGCCAACAGTTGGGCAAACTTCACACTAGAGTCACCACTCTGTAATTCCTCCTTTAATCGATGTCCATCACAAACAGCTCTAATCGGAAACCACTCCTTGAAACAATAAATAACACTGACAGCCAAACTTGATATAAAAGCTTGACTCCCTAAATGTTCCTTTGGTGTGCCTGTATCACAGTTGGATTCATACATGAAATAATCTATTATGTTATATGTTATATATTCCCGTATGTGTGTATGACTAACTATTACATGTACTAACTCCAATCAGCTGAGGGTTTACTGACAACATCAAATGTGATTCTGGGAAAAGCCACGCTGCCACCAAACTTTTACAAGAAGTAGAGGGTGGGAGGGGTCAAGGAAAAAGCTCTGACAAACCAGTGCCTCTCTCTCCATCCCTTTGGTCCCACCCTCTTCTTGCTACTAGTGTCCATTTTTTCTGGGTTGTGGTTATTACGTCATTGCCCAAGCAAATACGCAGTCAGTGTGCATGTGCATATGTGTGTGCAGAGTTTACACATGGATATAATGGTGTGTGTATTTATGAGTGACGTCTAGGGGGGCTAAATCCGGTAAATGGTGTCACCAGGCTAATTGAAGGCTAATTAAAGCCTGCTGGTCTGGTCTCATAAACCTGTCGACTACCTTCTCATTTCAGACTCTGTCTCTTTCTGTTATACATACATGCCTGTGAGTGATATACATACATACAAACATACATACACACGCACACGCGCACACACACACATACACACACACACACACACACACACACACACACACACACACACACACACACACGTGTATATATGTATAAATTCCACCTATGTGAAAGTTTAGCGATCAAAGCTAAGAAGTGATGTGATTTTGTTTGTTAAACTAAAATGTAAAGAAACATTTCAAATGAGTATACAAACACTAAGACTAGAGGTAATAATAATATCAAAGCCGATATAACTGGCATGATTAGCACATATTAATATGATATACTGATAAATTACCTTGGCGAAGCGGCAGAGGCGCAGTGCATCCTCCCAGCGTGCAGAGGTGCTGTATTCGTGAAGTAGGGCTGGGTAGGGAGGTACACTGCTGTACACCAGTGAACCGTCTCCTTGGCGTAACGTCACCTTAGTGCCAACATAGCTCAGAATGTGGGGTGCACGGCTGAACTCACTTTAAAGAGGAGAAATACACACACATTAGAGTTAGACAGATTCATATAACTACATCCTCACAGTTTTGTTGTCACAGACAATCAAGCAAGGAACACTCTCACTCTCTTGCCTGTTTGCAAGTACTGATAGTCGGAATGAAAAAAGTATAAATATTCAAGACTGGGGGAAAAGACTGACCATTCAATAGTCAATATACAGTTATAACTAAGTACAAAATGTATTTAACCTGATAACATATAGAGGATGATGGATTGAGCTAATTAAAAACACAACAGTCAGCTTATTGACCTTGCAGTTTTTGCCAGTTAGCATATGTGTGCATGTGTGTGTGCCAGAATTTCTAATACAAAGAGTAATTTGTGGGAGCCCACCACATATACAATTTGGCTGAATTAATGAAATAACATACTGACAGTGCTGCTTTTGTAATTTGCACTGTACTTGGTCCAACCTTCCTTCCATCACAGATATCCTAAAAACTTGGACACATTCGTAAAAATGGAACCTTTGCATTGCATTTGTTTTTTCGTTTTGCCACTTGGTATCCGGTGTTCCCCATTTGCACATTGCATAAAGACAAATTTTTAATGACTCCCATGAAAAAATATGGCGTGCCAATATATTACAGGCAAAACAATAGAAAACTTAAAAATAGCAACATAAATTGAGATTGTTTAAATATAAGCAACCTACAATTACAAAACTTGGTCCTTTTAAGAGGTAATTTAAGTATCATTTAGCATAAAAGTAAAAATGTAAAAAATAAAAGTTAACAACAGTGAGACATAAAACCACAGAGAGGCAACAAATAAAATAAATATATGGTGAGTACAATATGAGCACAAATCAAAACAAAACTGTGCAACCAAATGCTCAGATTAGTGCAGTAGAGACATACAAAAGTAGTCCAGGTTGGCCTGTATAGACATGCAGGCACTCTTTCTTAGCACCTCCTGCCTTGGCTGAAGCTGAGGACTTTTGGGCAGGAAGCATTGTACAGTCTGACAGCTGCTGGCAAAAAGGAGTGCCTAAAGCACTATGTGTTGTACCTTTGGGAATGAGCTGGAAGGTGCAAAAAAGCTGCTTCTATCTCTCCTCTCAGCTCTTACTTGACATCTTTTCCTACTACTTCTCTTCCATGACTGTTTTGAGCTCACATGAAAATTGTCAGGGCACACTTGCACTCTTTGCTACTGGATGCTCGTATTTCTGGCCACCCTCTAACCTACTGCTGTCATAGTAAACCACTCATCACTCTGGTGAACAGTATCAGTCGTTTATGCTAAAATGCCAATATGTAAGTGAGTGCAAAGGACTCTGAATATCTACCTGCCATCCTTTATGTACAGTGTTTTTGGAAGCAGTTCCTTGTCAGTGAAGACAGTACTTGGGTAGTACCACACTGTGAATTGGTTGTCCTGGATTCCACATAGGATGTTAGCAGTATCATTCCATGCCATACTGTGAACCATGCTTCCTATAGCATAGAACACAAATACAACAATCTCGTTCATCAAATGTTAGCTATACTTGTGTATAAAAACAATGAGAGTCACTACACTTCTTGTGAAGTGAGTTCCCTCCTCTCTGTCTCACCAATTTTGGAGATTTTGGGCTCTCGCCCAAGATGACGCACAGAGGTCAAATAAAGGTCACGGTTCTTGTCTATAAGGGCAATCTTCCTTTCGGTGGATGGGCCACACTGGTCCAGAGCTATCTCGACCACCTCCAGCTACATATAAATAGAGAGACACACACACAAGCGCAAAGGTAAGAGGGAACAGTGGAGTGAATGATGGGAGGAGGACAAAAGATCAGGAAAAGAGAGGAAAAGGGGGAGAGTGGTTTGTACCGTGACCCAACAGCCTTTTTTTGCCAAGTGTGTGTGTGTATATATGAGAGAGAAAGATAGCGAGACAGCGTGTGTGTGTGTGTGTGTGTGTTTTTGGCCAGAGCCAGCTGGCCTTGTTGCAGTGTCTTGGAGCTGTGGAGTACTGGCAGACAAAGCCATGCTGACAAACAGTAACTACTGCTACCTCTACTTCTTTTCCTTCTCTTCTAATTCTTTCCTTCTTTTTGTCTCTTTCCCTCTTAGTTTGACAGCAAAGCCCTTCCCCCATTCTCTTCCTGTGTCTTTATTGTCTCTCCTCATTCTGGATATGTGTTAGTATATTTTTAGCACAGACACGCTCTGAAAAGACCATTTCCCTCAACTAGGTCTATTTAGATGAAACTTGTTGAATCATCAAGGGCAAAAAATAGCCACTACCTTTAGCTATAGCTAAAAGATTGCAGGAAAAAAATTCAGCATCCTCATCTACTGATTCATGTAGAAGATATGGAAAATAAGGAGTAGCATCAATCCTACAGTGCAGGCTGGATCTAGCTAGCTCAAGTATTATAGTATAATATTTTAAGGAAAAACGTTTTTGATGTAGCCCCATTTGGATGCTTACCATAACAAAACACACATGGACAAGTCACATAAAAGTGAAGCTTATGCTTTATTGTGAAAGTTTTTTCTATGTCACCTGTAATCTGACAAAATAATGTAGTTAGTTCAAAGTATTCTATCCATTAGGAAATATGTTACTATTATTGGCACTATGCTAGCTAGCTAGGCATGCTAAAACACTTTTGCTCTGCATTTCTTGGCTCTGGGAATGCAAAAAAAAGTGTCACTTTTACGGCCTGGCCACTTAAGTATTTAAAATGTGATGAAGTCTATTCATATCAGTTGAATCAGCATGTCAGTGAAGTGAGGAGATGGAGGAAGTCTGAAGTGTGCCTTTGAGTAACAGTCAACTTTAGGGAACTTCGAGGGAATGGAGAGACCTATGCATTCTACAATAAAAGAGGCTCCAACATTGAGATAACCTTTGGTTATTATGGTTACTTTGACAAAACAAATGGTTAGTTTAAGATCAGCAAATCTCATGAACTAGTAAGAATGATAATGGTGTATGGTGTCCCACCTTATAACAGGTTTTATTGTACATTTTATATACCACACAAATAATAACAAAATTAATTGGTAATTGGAGCTCTAGATAACATAACCCTGTAGCTGCAATGGTTACTTGATAAACTGTTCGTGTTTCTGCCCTCAGTACAATCAATATTACTGTAAAAAGAAGGACAAAATTAATATTTACAGAATAAAAAAACTTCCATAACTAGTGACTAGTAATTTCAATACTCTATAAAGCCAAAGAGTTACCAACCTTGTGGGTCAAGGGCTTCCCATCACCAAGGGCTTTCCCGGTCAGGGCATCAAAGAGAAGGACGACTGGTGGGGACAAAGAAAAAGAGTATAGTAAAAGCACAGTCCATCCTTTTTCTAGCATTTTAGAATTGACAGTGGTACCTCACCTTTTTCATCACTCTTGTCTCGGATGGCAATGGTGTCGTTACTAAGTGAGACACCTTGGGCATTTAGGATGTCGGCTCTCATACCAGGGAACTTTGGGGAGGATATCAGTCGACCCTCATAGGAGAACGTGTACAACCCTGCTCCATCCACAAGCAGAAAGTGTCTGGGTGGGGGAGGCATGAGGATCCAGTGTATGAGAGCAGAGTGAGTGTATTGTATATGATTTTCATTGTGCGTGAGTGGGACAGGATGAGGAGGGAAGAGAAAGAGCAAGGAGGGAGATGAAATAGATCAAATGTTAAAAAGTAAAAGAATGGGATGATGACATTTAATAAACTGGTACAAGCAAGTAATTTAAACATGTATTATACATTAACACAGCATTAACTTACTCAGCAAGACTCATTGAACTCAACTGTGATTACAGAGTGGCCAGTAATCTATTTAGCTTTATGCTGAGTGTCAGCAACACTGCACTGAAGTACTGCACAAGAGCTTCTCCATATTAATCTAATTTCCCCCCGTGATTTCACTCTCAGCCTTATTGTATGACAGGACAGGTTAAGCTAGAACACAGCGCCTGTGTGTGTGTGTGTGTGTGTGTGTGTGTGTGTGTGTGTGTGTGTGTGTGTGTGTGTGTGTGTGTGTGTGTGTGTGTGTGTGTGTGTGTTTGTGTGTATGCGTTTGTGTGTGTGTGCTTGGTTGGCTGCTTGATGAATGGTCAGTGCGGAGTAATGAGGCATTAGAGAAGCCGATAGCCGATCCAACCGCCTTTTCTCTCACTTGTAGCACTGCTTCTGGAAAAAAGACTCACTTCTCCGCTTGCAGGATGAGGCTTACTGTTCCCTCCTTCAGGTCAAAGATGAGGGGAGTATTCCAGTTTCTTGAGCTGCCATATAAAAAAGCGCACAAACACACACAGCAAAATTAGTGAAAACACAGACATTCAATAACAAAGTGCTACATCTGGAATAAGTGCAAAGGTGGGAAGACCACAGAAATAAGACCAAGAACAGAAAGAGTTTTCAATTAAGTTAAAAAATATAAATGGAATACCAATGACAGGAGAGGAGATACATTTACAGAAAGCGCATGACGAGTGTAGCGATAGACAAGGACTTACACAAACAATCATTTCATATACAGTAAAGAAAAAAAGCCCTGACAAAGACTTTCCACAGACTCTTACAGTCCTCTTGCCATTTGTAGCAACTGTAGAGGTTGTCTGTGTTCTTGACATGTCAATAATGTGTAGAAGTAGAAATTACCACTTAAATTAGCTAACATTCAAAACACACAAAGAGGTCATCTGATAACAGTAGCCTAGTAAGAATCTGCATCTTAATAGGATGTGTTTGTTTTTAGATTTTTTTCCACCAGGACGTTTTTTGTTAGTCACAAATTTTCAAGACTTGTCTGACTACACAACATGGAATCTTAACATTATCAGCAGGATTTGGTCAATAAATGTAAGAGATGAGCATGTGTTGCAGAAACCTCTAACATGAGGAAAATACCGAGGTCATCAGATAAGACACGTTAGTCCTGTGTGAATAGGGGATGAGAAGGACCAGAGGAGACAAGAAAAGGAGGAGTGGGCTACTGACTTGTATACGTAACACTGGAGGGAAGTAGCAACCACCAGGTGACCGTATGCCAGTGAGGCTTTGATGACTCGATCTCTAAACTCCAATACATCCACTGCGTCGTTCATCACATTCCTCACCTGAGAAAAAAGAAGGAAAATAGAAGAGGGCAAAAAGATGAGTTAAGTGAAAAAAAACACAAGTAGGGATGAATCAAGTTCTCAGAAATTACTGAGCAGGCATAAACTTCATACTACTGAGCAAACACTTACTCAAGCAACAAAGGGGAGACACTGGCTTCACTAACAGAGCTTGAACACAGTCACGTACAGAGTGGAGCGTATTTATTCTTAATATACACAGGAAACAGTCTACAGTATGTCCAAGTATACGTAGGGCAACTGTGGTCAGAGAAAGACGTTTTTACTGTTTGAAGTGTGTGCGAGCAGTGGTTGGTACTCATTTTTTCACCTGCATAGATAAATACTTCCTTCCAGCTCTCTCTGTAAATGAATGAAAGGGCCTTTTCCAGCACCAGGTGAAAGGTGGGGTTATTTTTACAGCTTTACAAATCTTCCTCCTCTGCCCCCTCCAGCAAGCCAAATTTACATGCAACACAACCAGGAATAAAAAACATTTGACCGCAAGGTGGTAAATTTAGCTGGCTGATTCACAAACCACTGGCAGATGTGCACTTTTAAAACGGACTGTGAGGAGGAGAGGGGGAGGTGGGAGACAGACAAGCGCCTGCAAGGCTGAAAATAAATGGCTGATGACCCAACTTTGTTTGGTTTACACAAACTGCACTTGGTAAAGATGTGTATGGCAAATGTGTGTGTTGGTACACATGCATGTGCATGACCTTGTTTCTGTTGGTGTGCGTGTGTATCCCTGTCTGAAAGTATACAAGTGTGTGTGTATATGTACATTAGGGTGTGTTAACCGCATTTAAACACTACCTTGTGGTTAGCATGAGTTTAAACACTAGAGAATGGTGGAGCAAGGGAGGCAGCTAGACAGGCTGGTCATTGTCATTGCAGGGCTGCACACTGGCACATTGGGAGGGTCCTACTATACAACGAGCCAAGGCCTGGAAAGCATTTGCTTCTCTACATAGCATACTCACTCATCTCTTTACATTCTGCCTATGGCATTGCAGTACTTATCAATTTTCTTGTTATGTTGATTTAACAAAACTTGGCTCTGTTAATGTCTGGTGAAAATCTATTTGCTCACATACACACAGATTTTCAGTGATCTTTGTTAGGAAATCCTTAAAGACACATTTAACATGTATAAATTTAACTCTTGGGAAAGACCAGGAATTAAGATGGGCTTCCAGTATTATTATAAACGATGAAATGAGACAGCAAATGAGACAAAGCTAAACTGACTTTCTTTATTTAAGGTTTAAGGCTGAAAGAGAGAGGACACTTAAATATGGATATGTGAGTGTGTGTCTTTCTCTTTCTACCTGCATGGTTCTCCTCTTGGTAAGGGTGATCACAAAGTTCTTCCACTCCCAGTGCTGCTCCACCACATGGGCAAAGATGACATGCCCATTGCCGCAGGCCCCAGCCAGCTGGGTACCGTCTGCAGACCAGGCCAAGGTGAACACACTGCCTGTGTTGGGCTTCTCCAATGCATAGGACCACTAGAGGGAGGGGGCAAGGCGAAGAGAAAGAGAAGAGAGGGAGAGAGAACAGTGTGGTTAATGGCTACAGATCTTTATCTACAATCTTAAACAATTACCTGGGGGGAAGCTTAGGAACTAGAAACAATGAGAAGTTTAGAGAGGAGAAGCAGTGACAGCATATGAGTGAGTGTGTGTGTGTGTGTGTGTGTGTGTGCACATAATGTAAACTCTGCTAGAAAGACATGGGCCCAGTCAGTCAGTCATTGAGCTGTGATGACCTGTGAGAACTGTAAGACACTGAAGGAGTGCTCAGCCCTGCCAAGTCCAGCACTCGCGCTCGTAAACATACACTCTGCTATCCTCATCTATTACATACACGGGGGGCAGGGGTACAGGGAGGAAAAGGGAGGGTTACACATGAGCCCCCAAACTGAAGCCAAAAGCTGATTAACAAGACCTCTCCCTTCTTTTTTATAAAAAAAGGTTTAAAAGAGGTAGAGCCTGAGAAGGAGGGGGAGAAAGATAGAGAGGCAAAGAGAGACTAACAGACACAAAGTAATAGACCGCTGTGCTGCATCAGCCAGACCCTGCACTGACTCTGATAGTCAGTGATGGTGAAAGACACAACTGAGAGCTATACAGCCCTTTACTGTATTTAAGACAAGAATACCTCTTCCATCTTTCTCTGTTTCCCTAAAGTATCCTCTCTCTCTATATAACCCCTTTATTTTTTTTGTCTGTTTCCAGTACTTTTTCCTTCTCCTGCTATTGTCTTTCCACACTCCTGTCCCTGAAGTCTTCTGTGGAGTATCACAACAGAGAAGCAATTTTCGTGCTTTGATTCAATATGAATCAGTTGAGACAGTCTGGATCTGCCAGCGGATTAAAGTTTTCCGATTTGTTCATTTCCCGCACAATCTCTCATAAGGACAGGCAGATTACCAGAGTAAGTTACACTAAACAAGTACAAATATTATTTGCTGTTGCCCACTGTAGACACCTGGCATTTTTTTGTTATAATTAGTGTTAATTTTCTCACACAACACCCCCATCCACCATCAACTTCAAACTTCCTCATCCTCCCCAAGGACTCCTTCTTGCCTTTGGTGCAAGTGGCTGACTGATCTGCGCTGAGCTAAGGGTTTCTTTGCTGTGATTCTCTAAACAAATACATCCATTCACACTGTAAACTGCTTATGAAGGGAGAAAATTGCTAATGTTAGCCTAGCGCTGCCTGCTTGCCTGTGCTGGAGAGACAAGTGTGGTGCAACAGGCCAAGTGCTGCGGTGAAGCATGGAGAAAAGGCCTCAGTGTGTTCGCTGCCTCATACACATGCAGCTGCGGGATGTGAGGTGTGGCGTTATTTCCTCTCCGTTGCCTTTGACAGGTCTAGAGGTAACAGTCGGCAGGCTACAGGTTACAGGCCCGCTGCTTTGATCTCTCTCCCTCTCCTGGTCTGTCTGTCGGCCTTATACACACACTGCTCAGCTGGTTTTGGTTTTTCAGCACCCTCCCAGCAGTTAATGTCATATCAGGACCCAAAATAGTTGCGGGAAAAAACAAGACCTGTACAGCCATGTGGACAAGGGATAGTTTGTTAAAGTCAAATTAATTGCTATTTAACTTATTTTCCCTCCCTTCCCCCTTTGATTTCTGAAGCTCCAAGCTTCCTTACTTATAAATCTTGTAACAGCAGTTAGCCTTACTTTATATAAATATATTCTTTATATAAATAAATTCTCTTTTTTCTCTTTTCCAAACCTGAGTGGGGATGTGCTTGCATGAGCTTCACAGCCAAGCAGCTCAGGCCAGCGTTGACAATAATGAGAGATCTCATCTATTCTTCAGCTAACATCTTGAGATGGCTCGCTCTGTGTTAAAGCACCCCGGGGGGAAAGGAAAGGGGGGGGGGGGGGGTGGAAGAGAGAGGGATGGATAGATGGAGGGTCAGAGATGCAGCTGAATGTATACACCAGATTGTAATGAAGCAGGACATATGATATCGGCCTGAGGAACACTCCTGGATCCATGCTTACCTAATGCTTTTAACACATTGAGCCATTTGAGTCCTTCTAGAGCCAGCCGGCAAGCCAGCAAGTGAGAATATGTGTGCGTGTGGGAAGGGGGGATTGTCTTTGTGCAGTTCTTGTGTGCATGAATGTCTGTGTGTATGTACTTTGTGTATGTGAGAGAGAGTAAAGATGGGATGAATAAAAGTGTGAGAATGGATTAAAATAAGATAACAACACATCAAGATAATAAAAGTGTGTGTGTATGGAGAAATAAATGTGACTTCAACACATTTCCCTCTTATGAGTGGCCAATGTCTATTTTGAAGGTGTGTGTGCATGTGTGTACAAGAGGTGAAAATCCTCTGGCTTGTCAGAGTTGTCAGCCAGTGTCTGACTATGGGACACATGGGGGACTCCTATTGCTCTCCTGAGATGAACAGACTGGGGCAGCAGAGGAGAAACCTGGGACACGAAAACCTTTTCCAGAGCAGCATTCAAATACAGGATATCTGCATCTCTCCCTCCTGAATCCTTACCTTTCTTTCATTTATTCCCTCTCTCCTTACAGGTGAAGAGTTTAGATTTTCTAACAGCTGGCTGCATAACAAGAAACTGGTCAGGAGAAAAACAGCATTAGGAAGTTCTTCAACGAAAAAGAGAATTTAAGACCAACTGACTTAGGGCATGTGCACACTAAGGCAGATATAACAAAGCAGCAGAAGAACAACCGTCGCTTCTTGTCCATCCTCTGTTTCAGTTGGTAAACAACAAAATTGTGCATTATGGCCACCATTTTGTAGGTGTTACTGCCTGGGTACTTTGCTTGATCTCAGTCTTTTAGGCTGTACATATGTTCATGATCAATTATTTTGTTTAGGTGCAGGCAAACATTTATTTCATGGTAGTGGTATTGTCTGATAAAATAAATACATTTTTTTTTTAAATATTCCTGCAACATAGTATCTGAACAGACATATGTAAGCATTCTGGAAATGCTAGTTTTTGAATTCTTACACTAATAAGCCAGATTGGTTGAGTCCTTCTAGAGCCAGCCGGCAAGCCAGCAAGTGAGGCTGGTAACAAGAAGTGGTGGGGGTGAAGATGGGCTATTACAGTTTTTCTCAGTCGCTTTGGTACATTTCTCAGATCAGAATTGAAATTCTCAAAACTACTTGTTCAATCTTCACATCATTGTGTCACTTGTGCACATCAAAAAAGCAGTTTCTCATTTCTTTGAACAAGTTGCAAATGCTTTGGTTCATCATGCAAATGATTATGTACAATTCTCTGCTGTTTCCTACATTATCAATTGCTTATGTCATGTTGATCAAAATGTATTATAATGGGTCTCTGTGAATAGTCTCACCCCCCACAACATTTAGGCATTAGTTCATCGCATAAGTCTTTACATGCAAAATGGTTGAACAAGTTGTCATAATATGTCAAGCATATCTCTATACATTTCCATTAGACTTTTTTTTCCAAATCTGTCCTGAATTGGTAAATTGCTCCCAGGTGAATCTTGACTTTCTCTAACGAAGGCAAATGAGTGAAGTGATAGATCAACAAATGATCAACCAGTTTTCTGAAATAGCTCAAAGGTGCATCTCATGAACCATCAACTGGCAAGTATATATATAGCCGGAGCACAACACAATGTTACAATGTCTGACAATGGAAGGACAAGGAATTGGACGGGGTCAACAGCCAGAGAGAAGAAGAAGAGGAAGAGGAGTGAGGCTGCGTGGCGGAGGAGTTGGGAGGCAAAACAGAGGAAGAGGCAGAAGAGGCCGAGGACATATGCGTGTCCCTGGTGAGATAAGAGCCACACTTGTAGACCACGTTCTCAATCATGGGCTTACAATGGCCGAGGCTGGTCGAACGGTGCAGCCAAATGTTGGGAGAACAACTGTGTCCTCAATCATTCAGACTTTTCGTCGAGAAAGCAGGTATGTAATCTAACAATAGGAACTGTACTGTAATACTGTAGACTTTCTGTAATGCTTCATACAATATTACAGTATTCCACTTGCATTTTACAATATACAGTAAGTATATTTTATACAGTGACATTTTATCTTACTAGATTTTGTGTTTTGTATTACTATATTTTTTCCACATAGGACTTCAAGGCAACTTCACAGGGGTGGCAGAGGGCCCCTTTTCACACCTGAACAGGAGGAGGCTATTTGCACCATGGTTGTAGAAAACAATGCCATAAGACTAAGGGAGATAAAGAGTGCCATTATAGAGGACAACAATATCTTTGAAAACATCCAAACAGTCAGCATCTCAACCATTGACAGGGTGCTGAAAAGACACCAAATGAATATGAAGCAGCTGTACACTGTTCCATTTGAAAGAAATGGTGAAAGAGTGAAGGAGCTGCGCTACCAGTATGTACAGGTAAAACACGTATGAGCATGCAGTAACTGTACCTCACAGTAAACAGTACAACATTGATATACATTACAGTAAGTGTGACCTTTACACATTTGCTATGGCTGTAGAAAAGAAGTTGCAATATGTGCTGTATACATTTGATGTAAATGTATCTTGTCCAAAATGAAAATGCATGTAATTCATAAAACTCATTCTGTGTCTTCTGGATATAGCGTATGATGGAACTGGAAGCAAGTGAACCACCGCATAACTTCATCTACATGGATGAGGCTGGCTTCAACCTAACGAAACGCAGAAGGCGTGGTCGAAATATCATCGGCCACAGAGCTACAGTTGATGTGCCGGGCCAACGGGGAGGGAACATAACCATGGGTGCTGCTATCTCTGAGAATGGTGTGCTAACGCATATTCCCATTATTGGGCCATACAATACAGAGCGTCTTGTCACCTTTTTAGACACTCTCTACAGGGATCTCATCCCTGAACAAGAGAAGGGTCAGATTGGAGATGACTTGCCAAAGTACGTGATAGTTTGGGACAATGTCAGTTTCCATCGCTCCAACATCATCAGGCAATGGTTTGCGACCCACAACAGGATGCTGATGGAGTTCCTCTCACCCTACTCCCCATTCCTTAACCCCATTGAGGAATTTTTCTCAGCATGGAGATGGAAAGTATATGATCGCCAGCCACATACACAGATGACCCTTCTGGCCGCCATGGATGCAGCGTGTGATGACATCACAGCAGATGCCTGCAGAGGCTGGATAAGACACTCTAAAAGATTCTTTCCACGCTGCATCGCAAGAGAAGATATTCGTTGTGATGTGGATGAGAATTTGTGGCCCAACAGACAGGAACGTCAGGAGGTGTAGGAAGACTGCACTGTAATTCCTACAGCGCTGCATGTACAGTTTTTCCTAAGGAGATTGTCCTATGTTCACATTTCTACTTTATTTTTGTTTTTTTCTTTGTGCTATGCAGTGCTGTCTTTTTCCTTTCTGTATCACAATGACATGGTCTGTCAACAAATAAATAAAAACAGTAAAAGCGTAAATGTGAATCTTGTCCAGTCTCTTGCAATCAATCTCCCACATACACTAAGGTGTAACTAACAATTTACAATAAGTGTCATCAAAACTTTAGCCATAGTTTACATCAGAACATCCCACCAGAGACACTGTTATATTGACAACACGACTAAGCAATTTGACTGTCTTATCCGTACACAATAACACAAGGACTTGTCATCTGATGGCAGTGACATGTTCATTGACACAGATATTTACTTTTGAGAGATGAACTAAAGATTTTGAGTAAGAGACTGGCTTTTGCAGGTAATCCATGGTGTTTTGCTATTTGTACGAATTGTTTTGAGAAATTCACTTACTGTTTTGCAAATGTCGAGGATGATTCGAGAAATGAACCAAAGCGACTGAGAAAAACTGTAAGAGAATAGCAGAGATTGGGAAAGGGGAAGAGCAGCAGGAGCAGGTGAATCAGTCAGCAGCAGTGGATTTGGCAACTGGTTTTATTGCAGCCAAAAGGGGCTCTACTGGACAAGGCTGGAATGAGATGCAGGAGTTGCACAGAAACATGCACAGACAGTGTAGAAAGACCAAAATTAAGCTTTAGGAGGGGAAAGTGGCATGTGGAAGGTGGGTCTGGGCCTTCATCTTGCGAGAGTCTAGTCTCTGGTCACTGAACCCTGTGTGTCCATAATGGGGAGCTTTGTGGCCAGAGAGAAGGTAGCGGACATGACGTTTAGTTTTCAGCCGAGGGAGAGAGGGGGGCAGGGGGAGACTTCTCAAACTTACAATGAGCTTATACAAACAGACCACATACATATAGCAGCAAGCAACGCATGGCTGTGCATGTAAGTGTAGGTAGACGCTGTGATGCAGACAGAAACAGACATGCCCACACATGTACTTGTGTCAAAGAAATGGCAGGGGACCAAGGCTGGCAGAGCAACACTTGTGATGATCACTTCGAGCAACAAGCAAAGTATCCACACATGCATGCTGTGTGTGCCGACGTGTGTATGTTAATGTGACTCAAACTCAAAGACGTTAGTTGCATGTAAGTGACAAACCCTTGAGTGCTGAACCCTAAAATGACTAACTAAGCTAACTAACTAAAATGACCAAGTGAGATGCTGCAGTACCACACACAATAATTTGATAATCTTGTTCTACCATTCACCATCCTTTACCATATACCACACTGATGCACTGACAGTTCTGCAGACAATGGCACATTTACACACGCGCACACACATGCTACGAACGCACAGCCTCTTTAGAGCCTCTTTAAGGAGTGTGCTTGCCCTCTCCTCCTTTCCTCCTCCTCACTCTCTCTGCATTTCCCGACATATGTTTACCATTAAGACTGGCAGGTGTTATGGGCCTGCCCCTTCTCTCTATTGCTGCCCTGCAGCCGGTGCCAACATGGGGAGGCCTGCAAAAAGGTTACGTAAAAAAAATTTGCTCAAAGGCAAAGTGGTTCTTACTTTGAGAACCCCCGAAATTATAATCCAAACTTGTTACTAAAGGCACCCTCTGCCTCTTGTTGTTTGTGTGCTCCTTTCTGCTCCTTCCTACACACATACAATCAACTCTACCCTGTTCCTTTTTTGGGTTGTTCCTTGATTTTTTTCAAAAACTGTCACCCCACAATTTAAGTGACACGCCACCCATCTATTTAGTATCAAATACTCATTCCTTGCAGGCTTGAAAGGTGGCTGTTGAACGTTAAGAGCTTTGTCGTTTCCACAAAACAGTGTCTGTGTTCAGCTTGAGTTATGTTGGTTACCATGCATTCCAACAGTGACAACTTTTCATGGCAGAAAGAAAGAATGAAAAAAGTTAAAGTATCAAGTTTGTACCTTGCACGGTGAGCTATTTCCGTTTGTCACAGGGAAGTTATTGCAATAACTACAAATGGACTCTGTGCATTTAGACATATTTTGGCCAAAATAGGAGTGTTTGGAACATACTGAACATGAGGCTGGATAGCAAAGATGTGGATTATGCTGCAGGAGTGGTTTGAGAAGTTTTGACATTTTGATAGTGTTTCTACTGTGAAAACTATTAAAATCCATTGTAGCTTACATGAGGCAGACCACAGCCAATATATATCTTCTTATTACATCCACCTGTGAAGTCTAAAGGGTGAGTATTTAATACACAGAATATAGATGTTTTGTGGAGCACAACCTTAAATCTATCAAACACCCTTATTTTAAGTTGCTCTGGAGAATGTAAGACTTGCCTGGTGAAAATGACAATTGACTGAAACAGACACAAAACAAATTATCTTAAAAAACATAGCACAAAAAAGACAGAAGCACACAAACTGAGATGGGAGCAGGGAAAATATTAAAAAACAAAGTCAAAGGAGAAAATGAAAGTGTGCGTCTGTGCCATTGGTTTACCCCTTCCCCCTCTCTCTATCTGCACCACCTGAAACAGTGCTCTGGTCTTCATGGCCAGGGCTGAGGGGAGTGGGGGTTGGCGGGGGTGGAGCTCGGGCCAGGGAAAGGGTTAATGACACATGTCTGGACTAATGGCTCCCAGTGGAGCTATCTGCTGATTCAGCCCCATTACTTCACAAGCATTAAATATGTCTGCCCTGACCGCTCTCTGCCCCCCCCCCAGCCCTAATGCAAGTCAACAACATACTAATCAGAAGGGGGGCATGAGATTTCCAGACTTTCTGTGCTTTTCTAGCCCTTCATCCCTGACACTCCTGTCACATTGAAGCAAGCATCTAGCAAAAACTTGTAACTGCCATTAGTGTTGATGGGTCAACCTGAGTCCATGACCCTACTAAAATCCTGATTTTTGCTGCTACAGCAGTGCTGAGGCTTTGGTATAAAAAAGATGTGAGTTGTAGTGTAAAAACAAAATTGTATCATCCACTTTAAATGACATGGACCTAGTATTAACCTGTGACTAACAGTGTGGTATGAATGATTAAAAGTGGGTTAAACCTATCAACATCCAAGATCCCATGATTGCTATGTTTCCTCACCAAATGAAAACTTAAAATGTTGTGCCTGCGTGGTGAATGACCATACTTATTTTTGAAAATGGAGCCACTGACAATTTAAACTGCATATATCTGGTCAAATTTTGAAACCGTTTTTATGTTGTAATATATATTGCAGACAAAGTAGTGAAATTATGTTTTTTCGTATATCATTCATTCCCTACTTTTGACCATCTATCTGTGACTGTTCTAACTGCCATTGTTTAGTCAGGAAGCAGTTTTTAACATGAAATTATTTTGCTCCAAGTCATAAAAGTACTGGTTTATCTCATTATAACATATAACACAGATATTGCTACTAAAGGTCCCTCATTGTTTAAACCTAAATTAGTGTGTACACGGCTACTTTTTCTTTTACTTTGTTACTGTGCTAGTGGGCTAGTGGGAGCTAGTGGGAGCTAGTGGGAGCCAACCTAGTCCAGGGTTAACAGTCTTACATAAATCAGAACAGATGGCAGACTCTCTGCAAAGCCAGCTGGCTTCAGTTTGCCTGTGTGTCTGTGTACAGGACAGGACCTGGCAGTGCAGGTACAGAGTTTAACTTGCTGCATATAATAAACACAACACACGTGTCTGAGCGTAATGGACACTAGACATATACAGGCAAGTATCTAGCCATAAACAGACATATATAGGTATATATGTATGAAAATTCTGACACAAATCTACTCTTCAAGACAAAACCCATTCCCAAACTAATTCTAAAAGATGAAAAATTGTTCATGAGTCAAACTAAAAGCAAAGCCATTTGTTCTGAGGGAAGGAGGAGGAGGTTTTGGATGAGGGTTCATCAATCTCTCAGCAGATTAGGAGGCCTTGTAAATGTCAGCTTGCAGTGACCCCTTGATGGGGGATGGGGTTGACTATAAGAATAAGGACAAGCTGGGTCTATGTCCAGGACTGATCAGACCTATATGTGGGAATTACTCTGGCTGAGAATTGGTCTCTGTGATGGACTACGTGATCTATATCACTACATATTTTCTAGTGATGATGCTCTTTCTAGGAACTGAACTACTGGTACATGAGTGGCCATGTTTAACTGAGGAGTTACAGTAACTGTCACAATACTGTGACAGTTAATTCTATGTTTCTATGAAAGTAATCAATCTGTTGATGCAACAAGACAGTATTCTTGGTCTGTTTTTATATAATGTGCACACACACAATAAGTCTATAAGCATTACCTGAAGATGAATCATTTATCATAAGACTGCAAAGGTAAATTATCAAGATGTTCTTTAGGAGGAAAATGAGGAGCATCTAAAGCACTGTGCTTTATAATAAAGCTTAACGTCCTGTATCAAATTACATATTATCAAACCGAATGAAGACGCAGGCCCCTAAAAAAACTGCTTTAAAATGTCGCACTGCATAGTCTAAACTTGTGTGATCACACAGATTAACACACACATACACAGCTACGCAAACACACAGTCAACACTCACAAATCACCCTGGAGGTACTGGCCACCGAGATATAGGTTCAGGTCCAATTGCAACTATCTACAAGAAATATATTGTGATGTGAGATATGACTTTAAACTCAAACTTTGACACACTATCTTGGGCAAGTTTAAAAAGAAATGAGCACATGTCAAACAAAGTCAATCCTACACTTTAACAACAGCGACCTTGCAAAATACAGTGTCTTTATCTGTACTGTGCTTTATTTCTCCAAAAATTGCCTTCTTAGCCAGTTGTTTTCTCAGTCTTCCTGTTTTGGTTTTTTCTTCAAACTGGCCTTGCAAAGGAACTGTATATTATTATTATTGTATAATGTACAGTGCAAGATAAGGTAGAAATGGAATCTTATTTCTTTGTAGTATTATTTCTTTGTAACACAACACCCTGTAAATTTACATGGGTTAAAGTACCCAATATACACTAAGTGAACTTGCCAGCACTTACAGTGTTTTTCTCTGCCTGCTGCACAATAAACCATTTGCATTCCCTGACTCTGCAATAACACACAATAACTATCGCATAAACCCATTTCTAAATATAGGCCAGTGAGCAGAGCGCTGCAAATCTCTGGTATTGAAATACCCACTTGGCTCAGCTAAAGAGATACAGAGGCTGAGCTTGGGACGAGTGTGGAGTGGCACAAGTTGGAGCTTTGGCAGTGCAAGGGGAAACGAAGAGAGGGAGAGAGAGGGGTGGGTGAGTGAGGGGGAGCAAGACAAACTAGAAGTAGAAGATAGTGAGAGAGAGAGAGAGAAAGAGAGAGAGAGAGAGAGAGAGAGTAATGATCTACACATGGTTTCATGCTGGAGCCTCAACATAGTAACCATAGACACATGCTGGGGCCTCCTGGGACTCATCAGCAGGACACAGCTGTGAGCTGGACAGCAGAATTCTATTAGCACCAACTATGCACACATGTGCTTGCAAATACACACATGCACATTCACAGTCAAAGTCTCTCTCACACACACACAGGTAATTTGGGTAGTTGACTGTGTTTTGGCATGCTACAAACAGCAACACACATAATACCCTTTACCCTCCAATGGACCTACTACACCACTAATGTCATGTCTAGAATATACTGGATCACTAAGTTCATCTAAAAGGCCTTCGCAAAGGTTGAAGGGTCTGAAAAATTTAGCCAATCACCTGAGACAACTGCCTATGGGATCCCTGCAGGCAATAAAGTTTATTTTGTAAAGCACTGACAAGACAACACTTCTAAACTGTTCTTCAATAGGTAATGCAATACCCATTGATAACAGCTAGTCTAAATTTCATTTATCCTTCACCTTGGCTAGTCTTCTAATGTGTGAAAATCACTTATGCCCATGAATTCTCGCTTCATAGAACTTAAAATAAACACAGGTATCCATACAGCAATACAAACATACACATTAAGGAAAGTGCATATGTGATGACAAGATCATTAGTTCTCTGTGGAGGCACATGTATATAACAAATTATACTAAATGAAGGAGCCAGTCATTAAATTAGTCAATGTCAACGTGTAGCACCATTCTGATCCATGTGGAAGCCAACAGAAAGGGGGAGGAAACCTGGGGTGCAGCCAAAATTAAACCCTTTCAAATCATCCTTTTCTTGACCTTGGTCCATTGCCTTCAGCCCAGCCCTTGTCCTCAATAACAGCCCTTAATGAACTCAGGGTTGGCAGAAAAGCTTCAAGTGATACCCCAGTTCCATACATGCTCTGCTTTCGCTTATGCGTGCACAACCAAAGCCCTCTATTTGCTCCTTGCCTTCCATCACCCAGTATCACCCTCACTCCTTATACCATTTTATCCCTCTTTCCTCTCTTTCTTCTTCTTTCTCTCTGAGAGTGTGACATGTTTGTTGAGCTAGTAGAGGTAGTGATTTAGTGCTGCTAAGAATGATGACTCTGCCAGAGGGGCTGGCAGGGCACTGTCTCACTGTCATACGCTTACTCCTGCCGTGGGGGGAGGGAGGGATGGAGGGGTGGCGAAGTAAAGAAAAAAAGGGAGAGGGAAGAGAGCAGAGCGAGAGAGAGAGACTTGAGGGAAAGAGAAACCACCGTCTTTTATGGAGACCAATACTCCAAGCCTCACTGCCTAGGCCAACTTTACAGGATATATTGGACAGTTCCACACTACCCCGCCCCCCACCCGTCCAACTGCTCTCTTTTCTCAGCTCTTTTTCATGCTCCCCTCCTTTTTGGTTTCCAACAAGGCAAGCCTTTAGCCGAACTCTAGAGAGGTGTAAAAGTAATACCATGTCAACAAGTGCCTTTTACTCTAACCCACTTTACGCACACAGGCACCGGCTCACACACAAACACACAAGCGCTTGCACTAAAAAATTGGGGTCAATCATCTGCAAGAAGGACCTTAGTATACACTGTTCCACAGAGTGTGCCAGAATAAGTTCAGCAACACAGAAAACCAAAGCCTGTTCCGCACAAAGGACCTAGAACACAAAGGAGAAACCATTATTCTCACATTCTGGTAGGGAAACTAATGAGCTCCTTGGGATGATAGATTAAGTCTACATGTACGTACTGCAAATCACAGTCTTATGCTGTTCACACACTCTAAACTAGGCTTCAACAGCCTGGCAACCTCATCAAAATGTATGAAAAAAAGAAATCAGTAAAATTATTCTCATGAAAGCAAGACAGAAAATGGGGGAGGAAGACAGCTCTGAAGGGCGAGTAAGACCCCAATTGCCCTTTCCAGAACTTGTACTCTTTCTACCAGTTCACAGTGTACAGAGGGAGCACCCTTACTACAGCAAGAGAACAGAAAGGAAGAGAGCAGAGAGCAAGAAATAGCATGCAAAAGCACAGATTTGTAATGAGGGAGGGAGGGGTAAAGAAAGTGGGAAAAGAGAGAGAGAGAGAGAGAGAGAGAGAGAGAGAGAGAGAGAGAGAGAGAGAGAGAGAGAGAGAGAGAGAGAGAGAGAGAGAGAGAGAGAGGAGTAGCCCTGCCCAGTTGCCTGGGGAGAAAACTGCTCTGCTGCTGACTCAGGACTCTCTTTGTTTGACAATGCTCCCTCACTCTTGCTCTCTCTCTCTCTGACACACTCGCACTCTCAAACTTAAACTCGTTTTTTTTTTTCAAACACTCAGTCAACATCTTACCTGATGTGCACATGCTCTATCTTTGTCAGACTTATGCTAATAATTTAACTTTGACTTACTTTTCATCTACTCTCCTGAGTAACTCCCCCTCTTTTGTTTTTCCATCCTCTATCCTCTATGTGTGTGTGTGTCTGTCTCTCATACTTGTGCTGCCTTTCTCTTCATTTGCAGTGACATTTTTCTCCATCTGAACTACAGTGTACTAAACGTCCCATTCTCATGTGATGAAAACAGATAAAGGCTTGCAGTCTAATAAATCTACAGTGGTTTCTTTTGCCTTTTCATGCTCCACTAACAGTGGTTCACGATCAGGACCAGAACTCTGGGCCGTTTTATTCTCTTCCAGCAGCTGCAATTTCCAGATGTTGGCCGGCCAATGGTTGGCAGCAAACTGCCAGCACAGGCTCAGGTATATGCTCTACAATGATAAAAGGGGAAAAACTGATAGAAGGACTCATTGAGAAGATGGGGAAGCCTGAAGTCTTAGGGAGAAGGTGGTATGTCCTAGAGGATGAGTCTATGGCTAAGAAAATAATTTTAAAAAAAGGACACATGAAGACAGGCAGTCTAACAGACAATCAAAAGCAATAGACTCTCTGAGAGAGAATAATGGTTGGCAGCTATAAGGATGGCAGACAAAGATCCTATAGAAAATGAGGCTACACATTAAAGAGGGAGGAGAAAGAAACAGAGAGCAACAGGAGCGGTGGTGATTCCAGTTGGATATGGACCTATTCCCAGAGTGGCAATGCTGAGTAAGGCTCACATAGACCCTAAGGGGACCCCCTGGACTCACCCAGAAAAAAGGGAGGTAAAGAGGGCCCCGGGGAAGGCTGGAGGGAAGGGGAGCCAAGAGGGAAAGCACTGATAAGCACGAGGTAGTCCAACACACCCTGACACAAGGAGGGAGGAGTGAGGCAATAGCAGCAAAAGCAGGAAAGATACAGAGGGATTTACACTGGTCCTCAAAATGGGAGAATTCCCTTTTCAGAAAAAGAAGCCATGGTTGTATCCCATACACAAAGTGGCAATTACGAAGAAAATGACCAATATACTGGCACAAAGTAATCAGGGTGGATGGACAGATAAGAGAAGAAGCAGTTTGTTTCGAAAGACATTGCAGCTGGCAGAAAATCACAGCTAGAGATAATAAATCATTGATTGTGACGATTGAGGGCCAGTTGGCCACTGTATGAAATAACACACAGTATCCACAAGTAGATACCAGTGGTTTTACACTTTTACAAACCCTACTCTTGAAAACAATGCTGCCATTATGAGTGATACATTTGATGGATGATTTATGACTACTCATCTCCCAAAACTTTGTGAGGGTAGCAGCTGTTTTCATACTGTGGAAGGAAAACTGCAAGGATGTCTGTAAGAAGTAGGGCTCAGCCTGGAGCTACCATCAAAACCATCTGATGATCCTAACTAAATTGCCTGTGGTTAAGTATAACCT